>NC_141598.1:49380324-49440324 GCF_047967505.1 Dipteris shenzhenensis | reverse complement strand
CCATCAACTTGTCTTTTACTTGATTCCACATATCCCTCATGTCATTATGCAATTGTTTCTACAATTCTCGAAAACTTTTGTCACTCATAAAAATACTCAAGTTTACTCCCAATTTATCCTCATTTGTGATTGATTTAATTTTGAGTTTCCACAGCAATTAATGCACTCACCTTGTCTGGTAAAGACTAAGGTCCCCTAGAAGGACACTTGGCATCTAGAAGTCCACGGCATGCAGTGGGCTAGGAGGGAGGATTCTAGAGGGCGCTAAAAGAAAAGGAGATTTTTGGGAGAGAACCTCACGATTCATGATGAGTTCTGGAGCAGAATTCGTGGCTGGGAGGATTAGCAGAGAAAAGGCCCTCTATGTTCGAGGAAATGCAACACTGCTATCAGAGCCATGATAAGGGAAGGGGTCACACATGCAAAGAGATTTTGTGGTTCCTGGCATTAATTTGAGTTGTGGATGACACCGAGGTAGGAAGCTAGCAAGAGAGCTACTTACTTCTACTTAGTTCTGCGAGGCAGCACAGACGGCTGGTAGTAAGGCATTAATGCAACATTTCATGCTCAAGGTGGCCGCATGCTTTGCAAAGCACATATTAGGCTCCAAGACTCAAGGGCCAAGGAAGATTGGAATAGCTTGCATCATTTCTTGCACAGAGGGAGTGTTGTCATGTGGAAGTCATGATTGCTATGTAGGCATTATATTTTATTGCGAGTCGTGCGAGACTATGACTGTCAGGCAGCTTCAGCTCTACTGTAGCGACGCAACCTAGTAGCCTAGAAAGTCTCAGGGCTTGCAAATCGTTGCGCAACTATTTGAAAATATCATCATGCAAATCGCCCCGTCAACTTGCAAAACATAGAGGGAAGCCACATCATCTAAGGTCTACAAGACCTTAGTAAAAGCCATATCATCAACACCTTTCCTACCCCTCTTCTTCCTAAGGTTTTAAAACCCTTTTTACCCCCTTGTTCTTCCCAATCTTCCTAACCTTGCCATTTTCAAAGAAGAAGATTGGAGATGGGTTCGAGGAGTTTGAAATGTAAAGGAAAGGAAACTAAAAGCAGGATTTCAGAGTTCGAGATCGAGGGAAGCAAAAGCGTGGGATTCGGAAGCGAGATCGTGAATTAAAAGAGCACGAGATTACTTGATTCTAAAGGAAAATCCAAAACCTTGAACAAATATCAAGGAAGTAGGCATCATATTTTTCTCTTTGACATAAAGCGTTTGGATTTATTATTTGTAGAAACTATGCATTTTCTATTTTAAAAAATGACAACTCCAAAAATAGATGATATGGTTAGAGAGGCCGAGGAAAGAGCAAGAAAAGGAAAAGCGATAGCTAGAGATGAAACACATGAGGAGGTACAAATTGAAACTCAAGAGGATAACGTGGAAATGGAGGACATAGATTATGGTGATTATGGAATTCCGCATACAGAATTCACTAAACTTGAAACTCGAACACAGAATATAGAAACACAGCTAGGAGTTATCAGTGATACATTGAAAACCCTAGCTGAAGCCATAACTAAGATAGCCAATTCTCAATCGGTATCTATTACAAAAAAATTGCCGGTTCCTCCTAATCAAGTTGAGAGGTCCACCTCTCGACTTAGAGAAACCTCTAATTTCCTTAAGGACTTGAAATTGCCAATTTTTAATGGGGAAGAAAAGGAGCGTAATAAAGATGCAATTAATACATTCTTGCAAAAGTGGCAAGACTCAGAACCTCAACGCTTGAGAAATACTAGACCACCTCCCTCGAAACCTCAATGCTTAGAGTCAACATTTCTCGTTCCAGAAGTGGCCAAAGAACAATTGGCAGCCTCCCACCGCTCACTGGTCACTCAACCACAGGCAATGCCTTCCTTGAGCATTTGCCTTCCTTCAAATAGCCTCCCTTATCTTTTGAGTCAATGGATCTCCAAGCTCCCTGCATGGAGAAAAAAAGGACATGATCCTGAAGAGAGGGAGGAGTAGCATCTAAATCTACTTATCATTGCACGTTGTAGACAATGAACTTTGTTCTCCATGGCTGAATGAAGCTCTACACTTGAGAGAAACCTTCGAGATGAAGGGACCTTACCTTCGAGCTCAGATGAGCATTTTTATAAGCCTTCATGCATTGGCACGCTTTTTCAACTATGATTTTCGTGCTTCTACTTCAAGTGACTGAGCACACAGATACATCTGAGCCAGAAACGCTCACGAATATGTAGATACATTCATTGCCAGAGCCAAACTTTGTTATCCACCTCAGAGCCATACTTTGCATGTCTACTAATTGTAAGTCTATTAGTCCGTGTAAGCAAGCCATAAGGACTTGTAGGGGATGAGCATTTTTCGAGCGAAATCTTCCGAGCATCCGAGCGAAGGAAAAAAAAGGCTTCCAACTATGTAAAAATATAGCAAAAATAGATCGGAAAAAAATCTAGTTTCACTTAGAATTATGCATTTAAGAAGCCCACATGTAGAGTAGACTTTTCAATGAAAATTCCCTTATGATCCTTCTTACAACTTTTACTTAATAGGGGGTGACATTTTATGATATGTAAATTTGAATGAGTGACAATTTTGTATGTTTTTATGATAAAGCGATTTAGTTCTAATGAAAATAAAAGTGTAACAACCATGTTTCCTAAAGAAATACAATTTTTTAAATCTCTTGAAAAACACGCTCGAATAAACCTGCTCATAGGTTTTTGCTCGTAAAATTGACGCATCCTTGTAGGGGATGAGCGGTGTATGGGCTCTTGTGTGTGCAAGCCACCCATGTGGCCTGGCCATTAGTCTGTGTTCTTGACTCTGTTTGACATAGAAATAATGTTGCAAAACTACAAATCCATTCTGGCTTATGGAGCAAAATCTCAAGGACCTTGGCCTCCACGTCCATGGCCTGATGTCATATAATAATTTCAAGAGTGCCAGTATTTGTGTTCGTCCTATGTTATGTGCACGTTGCTCTATGGAAAACCCAGCTTGTCTTCAGGGCACACTTTACGTGTGTTGCTCTGCAATGGATGTTGCAATTATATATAATGGTTTAGCTTGAATGGCACCTTTGAGAGATAGGGGCAGACTCCTTTGCTGGCATAGAGATTTTCCACCGAAGAACCATACTTGTTTCTGGTATTTGTAGTAGCCTTCATTCATAGTAGACTGGAGAATCATATTAGTACGAGATTTTCCCTTCCTGTGATGAAGTATAGAGGCTTCCTCCCATATATATCACATAAAAACTTGGCTACGTATCCACCTAAGAGCAAACAACTACTACAGCCACTTTGAGACTTGTAAGCAGGCCATAAGGATTTTGTACTAGGAATATACATGACTTGCCTCTCTGGCTATACATATCATTACCTCTCTTGCTAGACCCCTAGAAGCTCTGTAGCCACTGAGAACTCTATAGTTGAGCCTGTGTTAAAATACACGATGGTCTTCCAATTCATCTTATAGTCTGTCTCCTCAAGAAGAGCTAATTCTCTAGAGCCCGCCGTATTGGGATTTCATTGAGCCTGGGAAGCCTCGAGACAGAATTGTGATCTTGTTCTCATAGTCTCTTATGATTGATAATTGTGAATCAAGCATATATATTTGTTCTAGAAGGCATAAGCACCGAATGCATCATTCTTGCCTGTGAGTCTATATGCAACTTTCGTAATTACCTAGTAGTCACTGTAACAAGAGAAAAAGATGGAAAAGGTTACAAAGGCCGTAAGCTCTTCCACCTTAGAGAGATCCATGATAATACAGGATATGGGTTCTCTAGTGGATACTTAAATAGAAGAGGTCGTTACGCTTTGATGCCACATCATTCTCACAAGGCTATATCCTTGCAACTCACTTACTGACAAGATGGGTTGTTTGAGAATCTCCACACCAAAGGATCGTAGATTTCCAAACAATATAGATTTCTTGGATGGTTCAGTAGCAGAGCACTATATTCCAGAGCCTGCTATTCTTTATAGTTGTCCACGATATTTTGATTACAAATAAGTAGCACAACATGGAAGCTTAAGAGTGTAGTTGCAAAACCTTTATTACTTCTTCATAAGAAGAGTTTACTTTTTATGGGATATGGACTTAAGAGGCCTTTTTGGGATGAAGACTTCGGCATTTTAGAGTCTTTTTGTTGATTTTTCATTTCGTATTAACATGATTTTATTTGCTAGAAACTATTAAATATATGGGTTCTCATTAGCCTTGACAGATATATGCAAAAAGGCCTTGGCATATATATGGGTATATATATATTTGCCTCTAATCTTGGCATTTATACTTATGTAAATATATGTATATCTTGTTAGCCTTGGCACAATGTTTATTTATATTTTAACCAAAGAGATCCTATAAATGTGGAAGTACACATAGCTTCATTATACATTACTTTCATTGGGATAAGAGGAGGACCATTGGTATTACTTACATTCAATTACTGTCAACTGACGTGATGGGCACATTATTGGGGCAAGTCCCAAGGTCAAGGAGGCATTAAGCCTAAAGTGTGATATTTATGATACAAGGGTTAGTCAATACATATTTCTAATACATATTTCTATTGGTTTTGAATTCATTATAACACGCCTTAGTGGGATAATCCTTTCTACTTATGAATGGAATGACTGTGATGATGCAAGAATTGGAGACCCTTTTATGATTTTATCTTGTAGGTTTATGGGCATGGATTACTTTGAAATGGAAACTAGAGAGTTCCATTTCATGATTAATGTCTTTAGCCATCACTTTACTGAACACTTCACCTGTTATATTCTACCTTTTACTTACCACAACTTACTAGAATTCTGACATTTTTGGCCAACGTATGTTTTATAAGAATGCCAAGATTTGATGCTAATCTAGATAGAGTGACATGGATAACAACTATGTGCCAGCATTGAAGCCTGGTTCCATAGCAAAAATGTATTGTTCTAACCTTCATTTTTGTTGTGATGGTGCCAGTGAGTAGCATACCTCTCCATCAGATTTGCATTGTAAAATCTAAGGCGTGAAGATACGGTGTTGGCAACCTTGAGACAAACTCTACAATGGATTATCTCCAAGTACTGATAATTAGGATTGGACATTCTATGGGAGACTAGCCATCAATATTTTTGTACTTTTTGCAATGTATTGACATGAATGTGATTATAAAAATGTACTTTTTGTACTTTCTGCAATGTATTTTGGTATGATATGGACTATTCTCACTTATGCAGTATTAAGAGGTTGGTTACTAATGGACTACTCTCACTTTGATACTTTATCAGAAGGAACGGTATGATATGGACTATTCTCAGTTATGTAGTATTAATAGGTTGGTTACTAATGGACTACTCTCACTAGGTGTTTGAAAAGGGCAGAAGTGGATGCTTGCAATTGGTTTACTTTAACACTGGAAACTAGTCTAGTAGTGTAGCAGGATAGATTTTTTGATAGGATGAACTCATACTAGTATGTCCATTGTAAGATTTAAAAAATCTTATGACTAATGGATATACTTGGGTTGACTGGTTTTGACAAATTTAAGTTTCAAGCCTTATTGTGGCATGGGAACCATGGGACCAACCCCTTCCCTTGGTTGCTAGGCCTTGATGCTTGGACCAACATCAAGTTATTGAATGCATCCACATTTGCCCATGATATGAAAAGTCTACAAGAAATTGTAGTTCCTCTCTACGTATTTGATATTCACAATAAGTCTCCATATAGTAGAGATAATCTAGCTAAAAGCTTGAAGTGTTAATTCTCATAAGAAGATAGTTCTTTTGATACTAAGGATTGATACCCTCAACCAACTGGGTGAGCGTCTTGGACTTGATACACTTTACAAAAAATCCCTGACCTACTAGTCTAATAAGGATTGATACCCTCAACCGACTGGTTAGAGAGGATTGATACTCTTATTTACTTTTCACTTACTCATTAGAGAGGATTGAGACACTAGTATATCCATTTGAGTTTAAGTTTAAGTTTATGACTTAATCTAGGGCAGTATCCTGACCCAATCCATTGTGATCGGCGGACTATTGCCCTCACTTAGATTGTGTATCAGGCCTGCGGCGGGAATACGGTCGGTGGGAAAAACACACACACACACCCTTTGAGATCATGGTGTCCTCCAATTGATGGTTGGGTGATGATGTGTATGCTTGAACATTGGGTGATGATGTGTATGCTTGATAATGAGAAGATGGCGTCTCTTGGATCTAACGGATATATTTTACCAAGATAGTATTCCAGAGCACCTACTTTGACCCTTGGAAGCTAGGCATCCCCTTAAAGAACTTTAAGCCTAGGGAGAAAAAGAGGAGTTATATTCAATAAGTATCTTTTGGACCCAAGGTATCTTTTGGACCACCACTTAAAAGGGTGACACACATTGGACGGACCACTAGGTCCATCCACTTAGTCATGCTTAGAATTAAATGGAGCTCATCCAAGTACTTCTTAGACCTTGATGCTCAAGTAGAAGCCTCATAAATCCCTCGGGAGGGTTGGAACACGTGGGGTAATACATCTTCCCCATGGCTACCTTCTAAGCCCGTGTAAGAAATATTCTAGTACATATTCTCACTTGGATCAGAGAGACATGACTACTAAGGGACATTGATATTGGCTTAGTACTTGGGCGCGTAGCTCAAGAAAGAAATCTCTAGATAATTAGAGAATGGTTGGACCACGGTTCTAAGAAGGATCATAAAATATCACGGGGACTAATATGGAGTTTGAAGGATGGGGAAGACTTATACAAAGCTGCATGTAATTGAACTGCAAGATGAAGACGTGAGCAAGTACATCTCCACCTTCCCTCGAATAGATTCCCTGAGCTTTTGAGTCGATGGTCTCTGAGCTCCGTGCATGGAGAAACAGAGGACATGACCTTGAAGAGGGGTGGAGTACATCTAAATCTACTTATCATTGCACATTGGAGAAAATGAACTTCGTTCTCCACGGCTGAATGAAACTCTGCAGTTGAGAGAAACCTTCCAGATGAAGGGACCTTACCTTCGAGCTCAAGTGAGGATTTTTATAAACCTTCATGCATTGGCACGCTTTTTCAACTATAATTTTTGTGCTTCTACTTTGGGTGACTATGCACACATATACATTTGAGCTAGAAACTCCACCCGACAAGGCTCATGAATATGTAGATACATTCATCTCCAAAGCAAGACTTTGTTATCTACCTCAAAGCTAGACTTTGCGTGTCTACTACTTTGCGTGTGCATCTTCATGAAGGCAATGTATGGGCTCTTGTGTGGGCAAGCCACCCGTGTGGCCTAGCCATTAGTCTATGTTCTTGACTTTGTTTGACATACAACTAATGTTGCAAAACTACAAATTCGTTTCGGCTTTTTGAGAAAAAGCTCAGAGACCTTGGCCTCCATGTCCATGGTCCGATGTCGTATAATAATTTTGAGAGCACCAATATTTGGGCTCATCTTATGTTATGTGCATGTTGCTCTGTGGAAAACCTAGCTTGTCTTCAGGGCACACTTTACTTGTGTTGCTCTGCAATGGAGGTTGCAATTATACAATGGTTTAGCTTGACTGGCACCTCTGAGAGATAGGGGTAGACTCCTTTGCTAGCATAGAGATTTTCCACCGAAGAACCATACTTGTTTCTGGTATTCGTAGTAGCCTGCATTCATAGTAGCCCGGAGAATCATATTCGTACGAGATTTTCCCTTCCTGTGATGAATTATAGAGGCTTCATCCCATATAGATCACACAAAAACTTGGCTACGTATCCACCTGAGAGCAAACAACTACTACAGCCACTTCGAGACTTGTAAGCAGGCCATAAGGATCTCGTACTGGGAATATACATGACTTGCCTCTCTGGCTATGCATATCGTTACCTCTCTTGCTAGACCCCTAGAAGCTCTGTAGTGACTGAGAACTCTGTAGTTGAGCCTGTGTTAAAATACATGATGGTCTTCCAATTCATCTTACAGTCTGTCTCCTTGAGAAGAGCTAATTCTCTAGTGCCCGTATTGGGATTTCATTGAGCAGAGCACTATATTCCAGAGTCTGCTATTCTTTATAGTTGTCCACGATATTTTGGTTACAAATAAGTAGCACAACATGGAAGCTTAAGAGTGTAGTTGCAAAACCTTTATTACTTCTTCATAAGAACAGTTTACTTTTTATGGGATATGGACTTGAGAGGCCTTTTTAGGATGAAGATGTAGGCATCTTAGAGTCTCTTTATTTTTGCGATGAAGACTTAGGCATTTTAGAGTCTCTTTATTGATTCTTCATTTCATATTAACATGAGTTTCTTTGCTAGAAACTACTAATTATATGGGTTCTCATTAGCCTTGACATATATATACGAAAAGGCCTTGGCATATATACATGTATATATATATTTGTCTCTAATCATGGCATTTATACGTGTGTAAATATATCTATATCTCGTTAGCCTTGGCATAATGTTTATTTATATTTTAACCAAAGAGCTCCCATAAATGTGGAAGTACACATAGCTTCATTATGCATTAGTTTTTTGGGATAAGAGGAGGACCATTGGTATTACTTACATTCAATTTACTATCAACTGACCTGATGGGCTCATTATATGAAGTTTTTTGGGGCAAGTCCCAAGGTCAAGGAGGCATTAAGCCTAAAGTGTGATATTTATGATACAGGGGTTAGTCAAGACATATTTCTATTGGTTTTGAATTCATTATAACATCCCTTAGTGGGATAATCCTTTCTACTCATGAATGGAATGACCCTGGCGATGCAAGAATTGGAGACCCTTTTAAGATTTTATCTTGCAAGTTTATGAGCATGGATTACTATGAAATGGAAATTGGAGAGTTCCATTTCATGATTAATATCTTTAATCGTCGCTTTACTCAACACTTCACTTGTTATATTCTACCTTTCTGCTTACCACAACTTACTAGAATTCTGACATTTTTTGCCAAAGTATGTTTTATAAGAATGCGAATATTTGATGCTAATCTAGATAGAGTGACATTGATAACAACTGTGCGCCAACATTGAAGCCTGGCTTCCACACCAAAAATGTATTTTTCTAATCTTCATTTTTGTTGTGATGGTGCCAGGTGAGTGGCATACCTCTCCATCAGATGCTTGCCTATCGGCACATGAAGAAACTAGCGTTCTGTAGATCGGCCATATTTTTTATTGTTGTCAATGATGCAACATATTTGCTTTGGATAGTATTAGAGGAACCTCAGGCTTGTTTTTTCATGTGTTATTTGACAACCCATTGCTGGAATTCTTCTCTATTAAGAAATGGATTGCGAAACTTTTTCACTTGTGGGAGTTGACTAATGGGAGTGAAATTTTAAAACATGTTCCTTTTGGTTGGAAGTTTACTAAGCCATTATTTTCAATATTATGTAAGCCAAAAGCAACCTGTATGAATGGTGTTGATAATTGCAATACTAAGGCCTTCTCTAAGTTTAGGCATGAAAAATGGGGGCATGTGGTAACATTGGATTGTACCATTGTTAAGATGCAAACTTTAAGGAAAGAAATCCAAAAAGGATTGGGTCCTATTGTTAAGAGTAATTATAGCATGGAAGGAACTTTGCAATTAGTAATTGATGTTTGGCATAAGCTGTGAACACTTGATATTGCCCAAGAATTACCCCTTGTATGATTGGAACCACATTTTATGAACTTCTGTACGGATAAACTAGACGATTTGGTTGAGAAAAGGATCAAGAATTTCAGAGAGACCAAATCCTACATGGATGATTGTTTCTCAGATGAAGTTGATAATTTTTTAAAAGAGCAGGGAATTCAGAGGAAGTACTCATGCAGGTCTACCCCTTAGCAGAAGGAAAGAAAAGCACATTGCAAAAGTTGCAAGGGCCATGTTGAATGAGAAAAAGATACTTGATTACTTCTAGAATGAAGCAGTAGCAACTATTGTGTACATTATGAATAGAACCCCCACTATAGCTCTTCGTGATATGACACCTGAGGACAAATACAGTGGGCAAAAAGCTAGATATTTTGCATTTGAAAGTATTTGGTTGTGCAGCTTATGTTCATGTTCCTAAAGAAGTGATCTCGCTAGATGACGACCTAGAGGAAGTATTAGTGAGGTCATAATAGCTCTCAGAACCTAAAGAAAGAGATAGCTTTAACTCAACAATAGCAACATATCTATGAGCAATGAAGAAGGGGTAGAATCCATACAGAAGCAATTTCTAGTGAACGTTGAGTCAACAGATGAGGAGCAAGAGTATTATTTCCATTTGTAATCATTGTATCTACTCAAACTGTCAACATTGTGCATGGGAGTCGCAAAGGAGTGCTAGAACTTCTTTGAGGTTGCTTTGCATATATCATTACAAACATATTTCAGTGATCCTGTGAAGTTGTTAATATAAGCATCCAACAATTCAAGTGACGTGAGGTTGGGCAAGAACTTAGAAGGGAAGAGGAACAATGCAAATAGAGAAACTTGACACCTACAAGGTTGAGTTGAGAAGAAATTCTCCCAAGACCTTTGAAGAAGCAATTATATATGCCCAAATATATGATGACACTATGGATAAATACAAAGCTGGAATTTTAGAACAAAATAGTTTTGTTGATAAGTTCAACAAATTTCCCAATTTGAAAAGGAAGGGGCACTTCAAGAAGGAGGTTTCTAAGGCACCACCTAAGAAACCTCAAACACAAAGATACAATCTTATGCAAAAAGAGGATTATGAAAAGGCCAAGCAAGAAAATATTGGCTTCAAATGAATGTCTTCATTTTACCCTAAACCACCTAATTGCCTTTAAAAATTGGGCATGTGGCACTGTGTTAGAAATCAAAATGCTATTCATCACATATTTCTAGAACAATTGAATACAATATTCTCCCACCACACCACATAAATGGGAGAAACCAATATTTGCATTGGTTTTACAAGACATGGAAATAAATGACCTGATGCTTGATATCCAACGCAGTGCCTTTCCAGGTAGGATGTAGAACAAGAATAATCTATAACACATGAAGATCATGGTGTCCTCCAGCTGATGGTTGGGTGATGATGTGTATGCTTGAACACTGGATGCATTTATATTAAATGGGAGAATTTTGCTTTTGCAAATGATCGGGTATCTACCATGAATTTGGATTATTGGCATGCACTTAAAAAAGTACTCTACATGTTTGATAATGAGAAGATGGTATCTTTTGGCTCTAATGGATATATTTTCCCAAGACAGTATTCTAGAGCACCTACTTCGACCCTTGGAAGCTAGGCATCCCGCTAAAGAACTTTTAGCCCAAGGAGAAAAAGAGGGGTTATATTCAATAAGTATCTTTTGGACCCAAGGTATGTTTTGGACCACCACTTAATAGGGTGACACACATTGGACTTGGACCACTAGGTCCATCCACTTAGTCATGTTGAGAATTAAATGGAGCTAATCCAAGTACTTCTTAGATCTTGATGCTCAAGTAGAAGCCTCATAAATCCCTCGGGAGGGTTGGAACACGTGGGGTAATACATCTTCCCCATGGCTACCTTCTAAGCCCAAGGGTAAGAAATATTCTAGTACATATTCTCCCTTGGATCAGAGAGACAGGAGTAATAAGGGACATTGATATTGGCTTAGTAGTTGGGCGCGTAGCTCAAGAAATAAATCACTAGATAATTGGAGAATGGTTGGACCACAATTCCAAGAAGGATCATAAACTATCACGAGGACTAATATGGAGTTTGAAGGATGGGGAAGACCAATACACAGCTGTGTTTAATTGAACTACAAGATGAAGATGTGAGCAAGTACATGTCCACCTTCCTTCACATAGCCTCCCTAATCTTTTGAGTTGATGGCTCTTCAAGCTCTGTGCATGGAGAAACAGAGGACATGACCCTGAAGAGAGGAGGAGTAGCATCTAAATCTACTTATCATTGCATGTTGGAGACAATGAACTTTGTTCTCCATGGCTCAATGAAGCTCTACACTTGAGAGAGACCTTCGAGATGAAGGGACCTTACCTTCGAGCTTGGGTGAAGATTTTTATAAACGTTCATGTATGGGCACACTTTTTCAACTATGATTTTTGTGCTTCTACTTCGGGGGACTATGCACATAGATACATCTGAGCAAAAAACTCCACCCGACAAGGCTCACGAATATGTAGATACATTCATCGCTAGAGCCAAACTTTGTTATCCACCTCAGAGCCAAACTTTGCATGTCTACTACTTTGCGTGTGCATCTTCACGAAGGCGGTGTATGGGCTCTTGTGTGGGCAGGCCACCGGTGTGGCCTAGCCATTAGTATGTGTTCTCGACTCTGTTTGACATACAACTAATGTTGCAAAACTACAAATTTGTTCCGCTTATCAAGCAAAAGCTCAGGGACCTTGGCCTCTAGGCCCCGACGTTGTGTAATAATTTCGAGAGCACCAGTATTTGGGTTCATCCTATGTTATGTGCATGTTGCTCTATGGAAAACCGAGCTTGTCTTCAGGGTGCACTTGATTTGTGTTGCTCTGCAATGGAGGTTGCAATTATACAATGGTTTAGCTTGATTGGCGCATAGGGGTAGACTCCTTTGCTGGCATAGAGATTTTCTAGCAGAGAGCCATACTTGTTGCTGGTATTCATAGTAGCCGAGAGAATCATATTCGTACGAGATTTTTCCTTACTGTGATGAATTATAGAGGCTTCATCCCATATAGATCACATAAAAACTTGGCTACGTATCCACCTGAGAGCAAGCAACTACTATGTAGGATAGGCCCATGTGGGGGAGGTGTAGAAAGTCCAAGAGTGCAAGTTAAATAATGGGGAAAGTAGGATGAGGTGGCAAGATTCCTTGTGCCAACCCTCCACATGTCCTCCTAGATGTTCGACCGTATTATAAAATTGGAAAGAGAGCAAGAGAGTATCTTAGACTTGGGATATGGGGGTTGATATATGTGGAAAAATGAGGCCAAGGGTTGTCGCACACAATTGAGAGTGTGTAACCGCCTAGCCCACATGGGAGACTCTTCCACACACACCATACATGTGGGAGGATGCATTTATTGGGAGAGACTCCCTCACTTCGCTATAAAATGAAGGGGCTATTCCTTGATGTGACACACTCATTCTTGTAAAGCCACCTAGCTAGTACTTTGATATTTCCCCCCATCCTTTCTTTCAAAGAAAGCATGACCCTCTTTCCTTGTTGTTTCCATCTCTACATTCCTGCTCCCATCATGTACATGCTCCTCTTTCCCCTCTCCCTCTCCCCTTGTGCCATAGTCTCCCTCTTCATTCCCACCCCTCTTCATTCTATTTCCCCACCCATGTTAATGCTTCTCCCCTCACGTTTCCTTTTCCTCTATGGCCCTCGAGCGTCACCATGCCTAGCATCTAGCCTCTTGTCCTGATTTATTTTCTAGTTAATAGAAATGGTGTGGCTGCTGGGATCGAAATCTCCATAGCTAGTGGCATAAAATCCGTTACTCCTACGATTGGGTGTAGTTCTGCGACATCTTCTGTGTGTAATTTTTTGCTTCTTTGCCTCCATACCCTCTGCTCACGGTTCTTGTATGTGTGGCTGCAAAACTTCCCTGCTTCTATGCCTTTAGTCTGAGTGCCTGCTGCTCGCGGTTCCTGTGCATCTTCTGACATGTGAATCTTCTAGTTGTACCAATCGCATCTGCAAAACTATAATATCCGTGCTTCTTCTAGGTTCATGCGTGTGCATTTGTGCATCTTCTAGGTACACCCGCACACCCCCTAGTTGCCGTTGTGCATCTGCGCATGCGTCTTCTAGTCGCGACATATTTTTTGGGTTCCTACATTTTTTGGTCGTGGACAGATCCTGTCTTCTGGTTGCGATAGATTTTTTGGGCTTCTACAAAACTGTAATAGATCTCACACCCCTCTATCTTCTTTTGGTCGCGACAGATTTTCTGGGCTTTTGCAAAACTGTAACAGACCTCGTGCCCCTCTATCTTCTTCTTCTCTTTCTCTTCTCTTCTCCTCTCCTTTTATTAAGGAGTGGGAATTGAACCCAAGACTCCCCCTTCACAGAAGGAAGATTTATCACTGGGCCAACAAATAGGAAGTGATCAAAATGTACTGAAATTGCTTACATGTTGAAATTTCTTTAACTGTAACTCTCTAACTGTGAGGAGTTTCCTCTTGCTATAAAAAGCAAAAGTACTTCATTTCATGTGCTCTATTCAAATCTCACACTAGATCGTAGATTTTGAACTTTTTCAAGTTCACGCCTTGGATGCACACCACACGAGGAGGGTGGATATTTATGTCACTTTGACGATTTCAAGGATTTGGTGCTTGGTCCTCCACTCATTACAACTACCAGTTAGCGAGATCTCTTTCTTGATATTCATGTCGATATTCAATAACTTATTGTACAAAGCATTACTCAAAGAGACGATGGGTTGGATGATACACTGTGGATGATTCAAGGTGAAGAACTAGTGATACAATGGGAGGACTTTGATTTCAATTCTACTCATTGTGCAGTGATCGAGCTACTTGCTACATCGGAGGTAATTAAAAGGGTGACATTCTTTGAAGGGTGGGATGTTCCCCAAGCGTGGGGGGATATTTGGCACATTTGCTTATTAATTCCTGTGGATAAGCTCGTCTTGAATGATTTCTTCTTGATCTCACTACAAAGGTTTCTAGGGCTCGGCTATGGTTGATAATGTTTCGACCAAGGAATCCCTTTGTACCTAATCAACCCTTTGTGCCTCATTTTGAGCTTCAAGTTGTAATTCTTTTTGGTATAAAGATAAACTATCAATAAAGAATTGCAAGTTTATTTCGTGTTGAACGTCTTGCTCAAGTATTGAATTCTCCCCACCCTCTCCTTCTACCTATCTTGGACTACCAAGAAACTTGGGATGTCCGGATTTTAGTCTTGGTGTGATGACATCTTTGCTCCTTCAATTTGACAGAGCATACAAACCTTCGACCAAGGCTGCTCGTGTGGGTGTGAAGCGTGTGGGTGTGAAGCTCAATTCACTAGGGGGTGAGATGTATTATTATAGCAAGTCAGCACCTGCAAGAAATTGCAACCAAGTTGAGTACTCGGCACTCATTTTTGGGCTACAAAAGGCACAAGAACATCACATCAAGCAGCTTGAGATGCAAGGAGATTCTCAACTCGTGTGTGAACAAGTTAGTGGAAGGTGGAAGGTGCGGAGCGAGTGGAAGCACCACCCCAACAGAGCCGCAAGCCACGAATGAGGGTGATCATTTGTAAGGAATGAAAAGGTTATGGTCATCATGAAACTACGTGTTGTGCATATTTGATACGAGTTTACCGACTTCGAAACATGATCACAAAGGTCAAGGACATTTCTCAAAAGAAGGATGACAGACCGCACACCCCTTAAAGAAATAGCATGGTGACTACAAGAATTGGAGGAAGCTGAAGGTGATGTGCAAGCTCTCCAACTATTGACATTTGTGATGGCATTCTTGTTTGCCTTGATGAAGAACCTCATGTAGCACCGTGTCTCTAACCCTCGCCTATAAAGATGGATGCAATATCATGCTTGGACCAATAAGGATTGGTCCTTACAAGATTGTCTATGAGCTATTCTATGCTGAAGATTCTTCCCGTATAGTATTTCACAATACACCAGTCACACCCTACCCTCCCTATGTGTGCTTTGTGGATGTATCTTCACCTGATTTTTAGTTCAAGCTACCTCTTTCCATTGTTTGCCAATAGATAAGCCTCATTTCATCTCTCTCTTTTCCATTTCCCAAGGATGGCTGACATTCCTATATTCTGTGGTCGGGTTGAAGAAAATACAAATGAGTATCTTGTGGTCTTCAAGCGCCATTGTGTTTCAACTTTCTTACTGAAGATAGATGGTTGTTGGTTCTTCCCACATTTCTAGAGGGTTTGGCTCAAGTGTGGTATGAGAAGTAGGCCAAGGATGTTTGCCAAAGTTGGCCAAGGTTGACAGTAGCTATGATTGAGTATTTCGGCAAAGAAGAGGAGTCGGAGAATGTGTACCTGCAGGTGGCAAACCTAAAGCAGTCAGAAGGGGAGACAACGTGTTGATATGTGGATCAAACGATCGTGCCCCTAGACCGTTTAATTGCCACGCAGGAGGACAATGCTGTATTTTGAGCTAGAATGACTCAGCATGTGCTGGGCTACCGATGATTGTCCCTCTGCAACCCCCTCAATTTTGGCAACAACAACCTGGGGTTTCCAACACAGGGGCATACCCCTACCCCCCATCAAGGATGTATCCACCGCCTCCACCTCAAATGTATGGTCATCCCTTAGCTGCTTACCGTCAATAAGGTGTATATCCTGACCCGCCGCCTGGAAGATTTCCCCAGCCTTGCCCATGAGCCCCCCTCCTTCCTACTCCCTCGGCCCCTCTTGCTAAAGAACTTGGAGTCAATGACCTAGACAAGGCCCTGAATGATCTTCGGCTTGAGATGGTGGGCATTAGAAATCAAGCCAATCGCCTCCAAGGGTGAATCTTCTAAGTGAAGCAGGCTCTGAGGATTATAATGTAGAAGTACTTGACCTTTGGAAGAGAAGTCGTACCGCCTCAGACCCCTCTCCAAACCATGGACCAGGCCACCCCAGGAAGAAGGTCTCCTTCTCAGAGCCCTCAGATGCTGACATGGCAAAGAATGTCACCCATTTCATGATGACATTCTTTGCCATGTGCTGGGCTACCGATGATTGTCCCTCCGCAACCCCCTCAATTTCGGCAACAACAACCTAGGGGGTCCAACACAGGGGCATACCCCTACCCCCCATCAGGGATGTATCCACCGCCTCCACCTCAAATGTATGGTCATCCCTTAGCTGCTTACCGTCAATAAGGTGTATATCTTGACCCTTCGCCTGGAAGATTTCCCTAGCCTCGCCCATGAGCCCCCCTCCTTCCTACTCCCTCAGCCCCTCTTGCTAAAGAACTTGGAGTCAATGACCTAGACAAGGCCCTGAATGATCTTCGGCTTGAGATGGTGGGCATTACAAATCAAGCCAGTCGCCTCCAAGGGTGAATCTTCTAAGTGAAGCAGGCTCTGAGGATTATAATGTAGAAGTACTTGACCTTTGGAAGAGAAGTCGTACCGCCTCAGACCCCTCTCCAAACCATGGACCAGGCCACCCCAGGAAGAAGGTCTCCTTCTCAGAGCCCTCAGATGCTGACATGGCAAACCCACAAATAGAGAAGGCTAAAAGATCTTGCAGGAGTAAGTGGTCGCCCTTGGATTTTCCTATCAGCTCAGGGCAAGAAGACTATTCAGTCATTCAAGACCTTGTTCATCAGCAGTCTTTGAGCATCACGCTTCCTCAACTAATAGCATTAAGCCCTAAGGTGGGACGTGAGTTGTAGCAAGGGCTCTCAACAAGGAAGAGTAAGAAAAAGGGAAAGGTACGAGAGATTTCTTCTCTCTGAAGATGTTGATCGGCACCCGCATACAATAGATGTCATCATAGATAACTATCATGTCAAAAGTGTGTGTGTGGACGGGGGAGCTGCATGTAATATCATGGTGCTTCGTATCATGAAGAAGTTGAATTTGAAATGCACAAGGCGTTCCTCCACTTGAATCAAGGTAGCCTATGGTCGACGGCTCGGCACCCTGGGAGTCATTGAGGATTTGCCCATCACTGTCAATGGATTGACCACCACCATCAATTTCTATGTAGTGGACATTGAAGGTATAGGCAGGAGTTACCTAGCCATACTCGGGAGACCATGGCTGAGAAAGAGTGATGCAGTTAGCTATTGGAAGATAGGACACATGTCTTTTGGTGCTTCAAAGGAGAAGATCCCGGTGCAACCTGGTGCCACTGAAGCAGAAAAAGAAGAGAAGCAAGATAGTGATACTCTCTCATCCTCAGTGTTTGAGTCAATGGAAGATTCATACGAGGGGAGGGGTTCTCAAAGGAATAAGTTTATGTTGGAACATGAAGCCAAAGTGAGTGTTTTCTAGTGTTCTAGAGTAGTACTAGACTACTTTATATCCTAGAGTGCCATGTGTCACTATGGGACTTATCCCATATACATGTGACACCTAGAGTGTGTGTGCCTATTCTAAAGGCATTGTACTTTCTAGTTTTGTTACATCAGTCAACATCAAGCTATCTACATGTGAGTATTTTGGTTCAATACTATTGTCTACTTCAATTTCATTTTATTTCCATTGTCTTGCATTCTTTCCTTTCCATTCATAGAGATAGCTTGCCACATGTTCCTTCATGTGGTATCAGAGCCACATTGCTCTTAGAGATTGAGGAGAGGGAGGCCAAAAAAGGAAGCCACGCCCTCTCTCTCTTTCTCTAAGTGCAAGAGAGATGCTCCCTTTCCTTAACCTCATCATCATCTCCTTCTTCCTCCCTTCTCCACTCTACTTGCCTCCCAACTTCCATGGAACTTGCTGCCATTGATCATCAGCTCAAGCACGCAGCTCAAGCACGCATCGCTGTCCACCTTCATCTCCATATCGTGAGCTCACCATTTCCTACTGCAGCAGATCGTTTGGAGCAGCTGCTGAATTCTGCCTATTTCATGCGTGCACCCTGCTGCGTGGAGAAGCTCTGCTGAATTCTGCCCATTTCCTACACGCACCTGCTGTCTTCATCGAGCACCGTGTTCTTCCTCCTTGTGGCACATCTCTTGGCTGCATAACAACATGCAGTTTACCTCTCCTATGCTGTTGCCCTGCTGCATCTTCTCCAACTGCCCGTGATGTCTTCTTCGTTCATGGATTACCTTGCTCCAATTCGTGGCTACCCCTGGATCTAGCTCGTGGCTCCCTGCTTCATTACCTACACGAGGTATTGACGTTCACAAGGTTCCACCTCTGAATTTGCTACTTGCAAGTTGATTGCCATGGAGTCCTCGAAGTTAAGTGCCTTTATTGAAAAGTTCACGGGTAAGAACTTTCCAACATGGCAAACAAAGTTGCGTCTTATCCTTATGAAAGACGAGGTGTGGAATGTTGTTTGTGGCAAGGATAAAAAGCCACAATCAGATGAGAAGAAAATTCTACACTGGGAGAATTTAAACGACAAAGCCCTTTCTCTCATTGGTTTGGGTTTGGGTGATGAAGTTATTCATCATTTCGACTTTGATTCCACTGCTCAAGAATTATGGGAGAAGTTTGAAGGTCTCTTTGGCAATAAGGTAATCAATTCTAAGGTCTTTCTCCGTCAAGAATTCTTCAAACTCCAGATGAAGCATGAGGACTCTCTTCTCACCCATCTGAATCATATGGAGTCTCTCATCACTTAACTTGCTACGTTGAAGGCCCCAGTTGGGGATGATGACCAGGTTGCAGTGCTCCTCACGAGCATTGAAGAAATTCCTATGTATCGGGAGATCATACCAGCATTAAGAGTGGCAAGCATGAGCTACCATGACATGGTTGCTATGCTTCTTGATCATGAAAGAAGGCATAGTGATACTTTTGACGCCAATGCACTATTTTCTAAAGGGAGGTTTCCTAAAGGGAAAGGTAACTTCAAACCTTTCAAGTGCACTTACTGTGGAAAGCTTGGTCACACCGAAGATCGTTGCTTCCAAAAGCTGGCCAAACAACAATCTAAAGACCATGCCAACTTGGTTGGGACTATATCCAACGAAGACGAAGACGATGCAGACACCTCTACTCCAATTCATGCTCTCACTGCTCACATCCAAGATCTCTCTCTTAATAAAGAGGTCTATGCACCAGATGATCTTGACTTTGTTTTTTGAGTGTGTCGAAGGTACTCTGCCTTGGGAGTCCCCCTAAAATGAATGCAAATAAATCATGTGTGTTGAATCAATAAAGGTTCTCAGCCTTGGATAGTCCTCCTAAAATGATGTTATTCTCTTTTACTTTATTTGTGTGTGGCTTCCTACCAATTCATGTTATGAAGCCAGGGGGGGGATGTACTATGAGAGTCCTATTATTGGCATTGATGGATTTCGTTATCAGGCCTGGCTGAGTTCCAGGATGTTGGTGCACTCCCTAGACCGTTTTGTTGGGTCAGGTAGCCATGCTTCTCTTTTGAGCCTCTGAGCTATTTGGGATGTACAGGTTAGTAGATTCATCATGTCATGTCTTGTTCTTGGCTCCATTCTAGTAATTTCTCACCTTGCCTTCATGGGGGGGTGTTGGAACATGAAGCCAAAGTGAGTGTTTTCTAGTGTTCTAGAGTAGTACTAGACTACTTTATATCCTAGAGTGCCATGTGTCACTATGGGACTTATCCCATATACATGTGACACCTAGAGTGTGTGTGCCTATTCTATAAAGGCAGTGTACTTTCTAGTTTTGTTACATCAGTCAACATCAAGCTATCTACATGTGAGTATTTTGGTTCAATACTATTGTCTACTTCCATTTCATTTTATTTCCATTGTCTTGCATTCTTTCCTTTCCATTCATAGAGATAGCTTGCCACATGTTCCTTCAGTTTACATGATGGAGGTGTCTCCAACCCCGCCACCCATAGAAAAGGTAACAGCTAGTCCTCAATAGCTTGAATCTATGCTTTCCCCAGACCTCACTCCGAGTGAGAAAGATGAGTTCCTAGAAACGTTCAAAGGTTTCCCTGACCTCTTTGTAACTAGCTACCACCACCTTCGCCATGTGACTGCCATAAAACACAAGATAGAGCTGAAGCTTGATGCTAAGCCAATGGCTTAAAAGTTTCAGAGACTAGGGCCCCTACAGACTGATGCTTTGTGCTCAGAGTTGTAGAAGCTTGGTTCATTGTTCTGATTCACAATACTGAATGGGTTTCGCTAGTGGTAGTCATCCCAAAGGAAAACAACAAGTGGCAGGTCTGCATCAACTATAAGAAACTCAATGCAGCCACCAAGAGGGATCATCATCCTCTGCCCTTTCAAGACCTCATTCTTGAGAAGGTAAGTGATCATGAGATGTATACTTTCTGTGATGGTTTCAATGGTCTTGCAAAGCAGGTTCTTCAATCACCAAATCATGGGCCGGTTGGCCAAATGGTTGGCAGTTCTACAAGAATATGATCTTTCTTTTAAAATTGTAAA
The DNA here is from genome assembly GCF_047967505.1 of Dipteris shenzhenensis. Lineage (NCBI taxonomy): Eukaryota > Viridiplantae > Streptophyta > Polypodiopsida > Gleicheniales > Dipteridaceae > Dipteris > Dipteris shenzhenensis. The sequence continues at coordinate 49,419,298 of NC_141598.1, read as the reverse complement.
AGGGGGTTGTTCCAACTTGAAGAATGCTTTTATTGATTTAGAGGAGTGCATTGATGCAACCCTTGTAGCGGCCATAGAAGTCGGGGATCCATGGTATGGTTGTATTTACAAGTTTCTGACCACTTTCTTCTTTCCTCCAGAAAGTACTAGCTATGAGAGAAAGAAGATCTGCTGCACTCTCTTTGATGGGGTGTTGTACCATCAAGGCATGGATGCGGTACTAAGATGGTGGGCCATTGATGCAGATGAAGTACCTAAGGTATTGAAGCATTATCATGATGGATTTTGTGGAGGACACTACGCCAGTGACTATACAGCCTAAGAAGATTTTACATGCTGGATACTATTGGCCGACCTTGTTCAAGGATGTCACTATGTATTGCAAAACCTGTGAACCATGCCAATTCTTTGGTAGGAAGTATTTGCATCCTAGGCAACATCACCCAGTGATGTCCATCCATCCGTTTCAAAAGTGGGGAACAGATTTTCTCGAGCCCTTGCCCATGACTGCCCATAAAAAGAAGTATCTTTTGGTAGCCACTTAGTATGTCACTAAGTGGGCTGAAGCTATCGCCCTCCCCGCTGCAAATGGTAAGGCAATTTCAAATTTCATTTTTGAACGTATCTGCACAAGGTTTGGGACACCCATGGAAATAGTATCTAACCATGGGAGTCCATTCTTAAATGAAGCAGTGGAGTTGCTCATGGATCGCATGGGTATTGATCATCGCACTTCTAGCATCTATTATCCAGCATCCATGGGTCAAATGGAGTAGACCAATTGCCTCCTTTGTAAAACCATGGGAAAAATGGCCACAAGGAACAGGAGCCACTGGGATCAGATGGTCATTGAAGCTATGTGAGCTTACAACATCACTCATAAAATGTCTACAGGTCACATTCCTTTTGAGTTGGTGTATGGTACTGAGGCAATTTTACCACTAGAGATAGAGATTCTGGCCTTGAGATTTGGCACAAGAACAGAGGATGACAGAAGATGAACATGTAGAGGCCAGGTTGGTACAACTTGAGAAGCTAGATGAAGCCCGACGCCTTGCACTACATCAAACAGAGATCCAAAAGAATTGACAAAAGGCCCACTTGGATGCTAAGATTCACAAGGGATGGGAAAGACACTTTGCTAAGGGGGACCTTGTGCTATGCGTTGATAACAGATTGGACCACCAATTGGGTAAGAAATTCCTTCCACTGTGGACCAGTCCATACAGTCATTAAGGACCGTAGCAATGGGTCTGTACAAGTTCAAGAGTTGCATGAGCCATATGGCAAGAAGGTGATCAACAAGCATTATCTCAAGCCCTTCTTTGTGTGTGATGGTCCTAGGCATGGAAATGCTATGCATTCCCTGCCTAGGGGGTGAAACTATTATGGATAAATTTGACCAAAGTAAAAAGGCATAAATATGTGTGTGTGCTTGTATGTGTGGCAATGGTATAATAAAATATGGTGTGCATAGGGCCCAGGGTTGAGGTGGCAAGGCGTGACCATGTGCCACCCTTCCACGTAAGAGGACCCATAAGGTGTGTTGTACATAATCCATGGTAGTAATAATATAAAATGATAAGGTGGCATGGGTCCTCCATGTGCCACTCCTCCACCTAGGCAGTCCCATGCCTACATTTAGTGAGGTATGACCCAAGGACCATGGGAGAAGTAATATAAAATAGGTGGAGATGGATATTATATTGGATTATTCCCTCCATGTAGGATAGGCCCATGTGGGGGAGGTGTAGAAAGTCCAAGAGTGTAAGTTAAATAATGGGGAAAGTAGGATGAGGTGGCAAGATTCCTTGTGCCAACCACTTGTCCTCCTAGATGTTTGAATGTATTATAAAATTGGGAAGAGACCAAGGGAGTATCTTAGACTTTGAATATGGGGATTGATATATGTGAAAAAATGAGGCCAAGGGTTGTCGCACACAATTGAGAGTGCATAACGGCCTAGCCCACATGGGAGACTCTTCCACCTACACCATGCATGTGGGAGGACGCATTTATTGGGAGAGACCCCTTCACTTGGCTATAAAAGGAGGGGGCTATTCCTTGATGTGACACGCTCATTCTTGTAAAGCCACCTAGCTAGTACTTTGATATTTCCCCCCATGCTTCCTTTTAAATAAAGCATGACCCTCTTCCCTTGATGTTTCCATCTCTACATTCCTCCTCCTATCATGTACATGCTCCTCTTTCCCCTCTCCCTCTCCTGTTGTGCCATAGTCTCCCTCTTCATTCCCACCCCTCTTCATCCCATTTCCCCACCCATGTTAACACTTCTCCCCTCACATTCCCTTTTCCTCTATGGCCCTCGAGCGTTGCCATGCCTAGCGTCTAGCCTCTTGTCTTGATTTCTTTTCTAGTTAATAGTGCCAGCATGGAAGCCTGGCTTCCATAGCAAAAATTTATTTTTCTAACCTTCATTTTTGTTGTGATGGTGCCAGGTGAGTCGGCATACCTCTCCATCATAAGGCATGAAGATACGGTGTTGGCAACCTTGAGACAAACTCTACAGCGGATTATCTCCAAGTACTGATAATTAGAATTGGACATTCTATGGGAGACTAGCCATCAGTATTGTTGTACTTTTAGCAATGTACTGACATCAATGTGAGTAGAAAAATTGACTCCCACTTTGATACTTTTTCATAAGGAACAGTATGATATGGACTATTCTCACTTATGCAGTATTAAGAGGTTGCCCCTCCAAAGATGTTAGGATTGTCCCCAAAAGAATGTAGGAATAACTAAAAGGGAAAGAGGAAACACAAGTCTTGACTTTGTCCCCAAGGTGCGAGGAAAGTTGGCAATTCATAAACACATGTGGGAGAACCTCCTGAGCTCTAGTGCATATTTTCTTGGCCTGATGTTCCTTGCATTGCTAGTTGTCCATACCGCTTTATGTATAATCAACCAAAAAAGGCAAGAGTGTGAAGAAAGTGGGAGAGAGGTAAGGAGTCTCACTTGCAACTTTCTAACATACACAATGGGGGAATACGCACAAAGGTGGAGGCTGAAAACAGTTTTCCTCTTCTTAGTTGTGAAAGCCAAAAAACTCTCTCTAGTACAAAAGGAATAGATGAACCCTATATGTGCGTCTCAAACCAAACTCAGCTGGCCTAGGTAGCATACCAACTGAGCCACTAACTAGAGTACATAAAGATAGTTGTCATCCAACTATTATTTATGGGCGGTGTACCAATCGCATCTATAGCTAACAAGTCGGTGACATAAATGCACAACGGTCACCCTAGCATATCACCAGTGGAGCTCGATATCTCAACACTCCCCCTCGAGCTCAATCCCAATTCTTGCACACCAAGCAGGTCTCTGAACTTGTGCAGCTTCTCTCTGCCCAATGCCTTCATGAATATGTCAGCTACTTGATCCTCTGTGCTAAGATAAACTAGATCAATAAAACCTACTGGAATGTTCTCCCGCACATAGTGGTAATGCACCTCAATGTGCTTTGTTCTAGCATGATAGACTGGGTTATTTGCCAAGTGTATACTGCTCATGTTGTCATAATAAATGACAACTGGCCCATCTATAGACTGATGCATATCATAAAGCAGCTTATGCAACCAAGCTACCTCACATGCAGCCATTGCTGCACCCCTGTATTTAGCCTGTGTGCTCGACAAGGCAGCTATAGGCTATTTCTTGCTGCTCCAAGTGACTGCAGCATTCCCAAAAGAAAACACATATCCAGTGATAGATCATCTATTAGAAATACTACCAGCCCAATCAGCATCAGTGTATCCATGCAACTGTATCTGAACTCTAGTGTAATAAAATAGTCCATACTACAATGTGGACTTCACATACCTCAGTATGTGTCTAGCTACATCCAAATGCTGTTTCCTTAGAGCCTGCATAAACTGACTTACCAACCCAACAGCATAGCTTAAATCTGGCCTAGTAATAGTCATATAAATCAAACTTCCTACTATGCGTCTGTACATAGTAGGAGCTTCCAGAAGCTCACCTGCATCTGCACTCAGCTTCACATTCTGCTCCAAAGGAACTGAAATAGGCTTATAGCCTGTCATCCCATATTTGGACATCATGTCCAATCCATACTACAAAGGTTCATTATGCATTACTTTTTTGGGATAAGAGGAGGACCATTGGTATTACTTACATTCAATTACTATCAATTGATCTGATGGGCTCATTATATGAAGTTTTTTGGGGCAAGTCCCAAGGTCAAGGAGGCATTAAGCCTAAAGTGTGATATTTATGATACAGGGGCTAGTCAAGACATATTTCTATTGGTTTTGAATTCATTATAACACCCCTTAGTGGGATAATCCTTTCTACTCATGAATGGAATGACCCTGGTGATGCAAGAATTGGAGACCCTTTTAAGATTTTATCTTGCAAGTTTATGAGCATGGATTACTGTGAAATGGAAACTGGAGAGTTCCATTTCATGATTAATGTCTTTAATCGTTGATTTACTCAACACTTCACTAGTTATATTCTACCTTTCTGCTTACCACAACTTACTAGAATTCTGACATTTTTTGCCACGTATGTTTTATAAGAATGCCAATATTTGATGCTAATCTAGATAGAGTGACATTGATAACAACTGTGCACCAGCATTGAAGCCTGGCTTCCACAGCAAAAATGTATTTTTCTAACCTTCATTTTTGTTGTGATGGTGCTAGGTGAGTGGCATACCTCTCCATCAGATTTGTATTGTAAAATCTAAGGCATGAAGATACGGTGTTGGCAACCTTGAGACAAACTCTACAACAGATTATCTCCAAGTACTAATAATTAGAATTGGACATTCTATGGGAGTGTTGTACTTTTTGCGATGTACTAACATGAATGTGAGTAGAAGAATTGACTCCCACTTTGATAGTTTTTCATAAGGAACGGTATGATATGGACTATTCTCACTTATGTAGTATTAAGAGGTTGCCCCTCCAAAGATGTTAGGATTGTCCCCAAAAGAATATAGGAATAACTAAACGGGAAAGAGGAAACACGAGTCCTAACTTTGTCCCAAAGGTGCAAGGAAAGCTGGCAATTCCTAAAGACATGTGGGAGAACTTCTTGAGCTCTAGTGCATAGTTTCTTGGCCTGATGTTCCTAGCCTTGCTAGTTGTCCATACCACTCTAGGTATAATCAACCAAAAGAGGCAAGAGTGTACCTCAGGGATGGACTTTGTAAATATTTTATCAAATATAGTCCTCCAAACTTTAGTGGTGCCCCTCCTATGCCATTGTTTTAAAGATGGGCCACTAGTACCTCTTCCTATTCCACAAAGATTGGGACAAGGAATATAATATTTTGTCCCATCCAGTTGAACTGCCTAACCGAGGGTTGCTGCCTTCCCCCCATCCAACTTAGAGTGTCTATCCTGTAGTCCTCTTTTTTCCTTTATCAACATCAAATCAAAATGTTTAAGGTCAAAATTTCTTTGCAGCTATCTATCCTCTATCCATGTTTGAGCTTGCTATTCCTAGAGGCCCTACCAAACTTTGATACCTTCCTTAAGACCGTTTATTGAACGTTCTTTCAGAGGATAATCCTTCCAAACTCCCAGGGTACAATAATCAAATCCTCCAATCAAGTTGAGAGGTCCCCCTCTCGACTTAAAGAAACCTCTAACATTCCTAAGGACTTGAAACCATTAATTTTCAATGGTAAAGAGAAATAATGCAACAAGGATGAGATACATATGTTAGAGAGAGAGAGAGAGAGAGAGAGAGAGAGAGAGAGAGAGAGAGAGAGAGAGTAGAAACAACATTATATATTTGTCTGAGGATGGACCAAATCATATACAAAATATGTGCCACCCTCTACCAGTAAGATGTTGACTAGAGGTGGATCCTGTGAGAAAGAAAAGAAAGAAATAAAGTTTATTAACGTCCATTGGAGACCAAAAGGTCTATGGGACAGCAAGAAACCCTCTAGTACATTTGCTTTAGGGAGGGCACATGGCAGCTCCCAAGGAGTGCAAAAAGCAACCCACATTATTTAGAGTACCTACATGATAGTCTGGAAGAGTAAACAGCCATACATCAGTTTAAGACTGAGAGTCTTTTGGTTTTCATTTGAACTCTCTGATTAGTGCTACGCCTTCACGGTAAACTGCCCATTTTCCATCCTTTCTCGCAGCCTTGACTTTAGGTGATTCAGTTGCCTTAATCTTAAGTTGAGCTTGTGTAAGCTCCTCTGCTATCCATACTTTGGTGCCCTTCAACTTGTAAGATTGTCGAAGAAGCTTGATCCACATATCTTTTGACTTTAGTGTAAGGATTGCATGACCTTTATAGTGCAAAATAGAACCTGGCCTGGAGTCGTCATCATCCTACTCATCATCATCCACCCATTCAATGTTGGGCAAGCTTGCTTTGATCTTTGTCAACATTTCACTATATGTGTCCTCCTCTTTGTACCAATCTTCTGGGAGTCCCCCTATTCTAATCTTCAGCGCATTATCACATCTAGCTTTGTGTTCTTTAATCTCTGCTTGGATATCAGACTTACATGCTTTGGTGTCCACTTTCACAATCATTTCCTTCTTAGCAATTTGTACTTCAGTGTGAACAAGATCTTTGACTATAGAGACTAGCTGCAGGGTAGGGGGGGAATCCTTACAAGATTTTACAGCCTCATCAATCATTGCTTGCTTACCAGGCCCTTCCAGAATGTGAAGTCGAGCCTTTACTTTTGCCAATTCCAATCGTAGTTCTCTCACTGCCAGCTGCAAATAAAAAATCTGATCCTGTTGCCCAAGGATGGGTCGTTTCGAGCCTTCTTGTTGGTAATTTCGTGCATACGGAGAGGGTGTCATGGCTGCAACTGTAGAGTATCGAGTCCTAATGGATTTTGAAGGAGTTGAGAGGGACTTGGAGGAGAGGGTAGGCCAGTCCATAGTTGGTTGTCTGTTGAACCCCTAGCTTAACCTAACCCCGAGTTGTGTTGGGGTTTAGCCCAACTCAGGGTTAGGGTGGATTAGCTGCTTTTAACGGGTATGGAGGGAGAGGTACGAATGTAGAGGTACGGTCTACTGCTGACAGATTGTACGGTACTGGCTACCTGCTGATGGGCTGTACGGACGGGGGGAGAGTTACGGACGACAGAGGTAGTATGGATTGCAGAGGTACAGACAAGGTACGAAGGTACGGACGAGGTACGAACGGGGAGAGAAAGAGAGAGATTAACGTCTACGAGAGGCCTTGTGGGCCAATCGTACATCCTCATGGTACCTTCATAACATTTCAACCTGCATTGCTCTCCTAGAGCCACTATGGGCTTCGTAGTGGTACCCCACACGCACACCTATGAGCCTTGACCTCCTTGCTGCTGTGTAGGCAGCCAATGCTGAGGCGTAAGTCTCCCGTTATTCTGTCCTTCCTTGCTGCTGTGTAGGTGGCCCAAGTATGAGGACCTACTGCTGGTAATCTGGACCTCCTTGTCGCTTTGTTGGCAGCCCAAAGTGAGGCTCCAAGAAACCTGCAGTGTGGAATTGAGAATGCCCCCTTTGGAGGCACTTTTGATAGGCCTTGTATCCTTCAGATCTGCCCAACCCAGTTTGTAGACTAGCCCAACCTTATCAAGCATATATAAGTGGCTCAGATCAAGCGCTTGACTGCCGCATGGCAGTTCTGCACTAGATGTGTCCTTTCCTCTCTGTACCAACCACAAGATTGGCTAAAATCTGCTCCAAGGACCTCTAGTTTGCTGCGCATTTTTGCTCCTCAGTCTACAAACTCTTTCCAGCCTGCTCAGACCTGCATAATAGCTTCAAACATGGTGCTTGACTGCCATGGGGCAGCCTTGATCATTGCACCTCTATTCTTCTCTCTTCTGACCTGTTTGTTTTCCCTGACTAGATCCTAAAGTGCTCCAACCAGACCCTGGTTGCTGCTGCGCAATCCTTTTCTCCAGTTTGTAGACTTGATTGCAGGTCCAGACCTACCTAGCTCTGAGCAGTCCTTGCTACTGGTGTCTAGGTCACATGTGTTGCCCCAGTTAAGGGGCCTCTTCCCCATTGGTCAGAGCTTGTCCAGCCTGCCAATGGCAGCCTGGTTGTGTTCCCTTTGCTACCCACATGGTAGCTCACATGCTGCTGAGATGGCAAACTTGCAAACCTTTCAGCTTTGTCCCTGTGGCATCTTTGAGTCCCTATTGGTGCACCTCCCCAATGCTCTCCTCATTTGGGGGCTCACGAGTGGGGAGTTGAACTACTAAACTCCAACACCCCCTCTCACTTGACACACAATGAGCCAATCCCCACACGTTGATGTCGATGCTCCATTGGATCCCATGGAGAAGCCCTTTGGAACAAGTTGGATTTGTCCTTGTTTATTGGTCTTTCAACCCTCACCTCTTGCTCCTCCAGGTCTGGTCCCATGCAAGTGAACCACCCTAGTATATAGGTACAATCCTGGCAGTACCACACGACCATGGCTCTACCATCCTCAGTCACAAACCGGTGAGTCACGTTGAGTAATCTTAATACAATTATCATCCAGCTATCCTCCTCGTAATCTGAGGAGAGTCTTCTGAGCACCATGCTTCCGAGGTCTGTTTGGACCGATCTTCACTCTGGTAAAATCTACATCGAAGTAAGTCACTTAAGCAATGAGATCCCATTGGGCGATCCACACAGATCTACCAGCCCAATTGTATCTCAAAAAACCTGGATCATGAGCTCTAGATGATCTCTCATCTAAGTAATCTTCCGATGATAGCATAGCCTTTCACCTATAGATTGACCCGTCTCCACGACCAAGGCTTCAATAGCCTCACCAAGTCCACCTTCCAAGAACCTGGCAAGCAAGCTTTGAAGAAGCACCAAGTCTTCCGTCTCTGCCTTCTAGGAAGACTTTCACCCTCCAATCTCTCATTACTTGAGAAACATATAGTGCCCAAAGCATACCACCAAGGTTTGAATGAATACACAATGAATATGCATAACAAGTAGACCCACCCATTTTTTTTCTTGGTCTGAAGACAAGTCATGTACCTCATGATTGCACACAACTACCTAATGTAATCCTTTAGCTTCCATATGACTTCGAATCCTAATCCTTTCATTGAAGGCTTGTGGATTCTTTCAATAGCTTGGATTTTCCTTGGCTTAGTTCTTTTGCCATCCTATGTCCACGATGAACAGCAACTCGGACACAAAACACACCCTTGGCAATATTCAGTGAGAGATCAACTCTTTTGCATCTGTCATACTTTTCTTAACTAACTCAAGTGAACACAAATGACATTCAAAATGGCAATGAACTCGATCAAATAGTCTTCGAAAGTTTCAACCATAACCTTTGAAACGTAGATGGTGCATTCCTGAGTCTAAAAGGCATGACCTTAGTGGCATACACATCCCACTCAGTAATGAAAGCATTTTTAAACTTATCCTTGGGTGCAACCGGTATTCGATTATAGCCACTGTAGCCATCCATAAATGAGTACATCTTATGTGGCCAAGTATACCATCTGTAAATGGAATAGGGAAGGGATCTAGAATAATTTGAGCTTTTAGTTCCTTGTAATCAACACACACTATGAGTTTCCTATCTTTCTTAGGACTCTATTGAGGTCTATTGTTGGCTATACCAAATTTTATAGAAGACTGTGTCAAATTAGGACTATCATGTTTTTATTTGAAAACTAGTTCGTAGCTTTTGTAATTCCTTGGCTCTTTAGATAACATGTTTCTAAAATGCAATTTAGAAAATTTCATCGTTTTAAATAACATTTGAACATTTTGGCAGATGCAAATTATCTTACATTGTGTAAACTTGGTGATGTGTCATGTCACCACAGTAGAAAATTTAAGGGTTTGTTATCAGATAATATATTTCATATGGTAGGCACTTTTATTCTCACTCCTTGAAAGTATGTCCTTGCACCTTATGGTTTGCAATGAAATCCTTTCTGTGATCGTATTTGATGTTACAATAAGCACCCAACATTGAGTGCACAGTTAATACCATCAGCATGAGGGAAATCTCTTTGGTACTACAACAAATTGGAATAACCAATCAATTCTATCAATTGAATAGAGTGAATCTAACCTGTATGAGCTTATCTAACCTATTTGATATATTTAGGATTCGTTTTATACCTCTCCTACCTAATAGTTTAGCCTCTAGCACTAATGGAATTCTATGTTGGCATATTTTTAGAAGGACTCCTTCCAAATCTATATAACTTAAGCAAGAACGTCTTTATATCATATGACTAAGTCATTAACTTTTTAGAGATAATCATCAACCACATGAGCACTTATGACTACTATTTTGAGCTCAAATTTGTTAGAGATGAACTAAGAAAAGAGAAACAAATAGCATCACAATAATTTAAGAAATATAGAAGGGAATGGTGGGTAGGAAAAGGGGACAAAGACAATGAGGAAATGTTCATAGTTATAAGGAAAAAACATGCACAAGAGAGCATAGATCAACTAGTGGTGAATGTAGAAGAATCATAGACAAGGCAAAGATTAATCATTTTTCCACAAAAAATCATTAAGGAATTTTTGGAGAACTAGAGGTAAGATCTATTGAAAAGCTTTTGGTGAGGGATAAGTGTAGCCAAACTCATCCTAGGGTGGTCCCTAGATTTGATGCCTTATACTTTGATAGAGCTCTTACCTTAGAGGAGCTGGTGTCAAGGAAGCCCCCTTGATTGGGGAGGAGAGTAAAACCACATCATCTACATACAATAGAATTTCTATCAAAGAAGGGTATGTCTACTGCACATAGTGTCTTGATGAATGCACCAGCTCATCAATGTATAGCCAAACAAGGTGGGTGATAAGGAACAACCCTGTTTGGCCCCAAACATGTTCATGATCTCCACTATGCATGAGTTCTTGTCTTGAGTATGCCTAATAAGTACTCGTAGATGTTGGGGCTACCTAGATAATGTCTTCATTTTACCCTAAACCACCTAATTGCCTTTAAAAATTGGGCATGTGGCACTGTGTTAGAAATCAAAATGCTATTCATCACATATTTCTAGAACAATTGAATACAATATTCTCCCACCACACCACATAAATGGGAGAAACCAATATTTGCATTGGTTTTACAAGACATGGAAATAAATGACCTGATGCTTGAAACTAATGTTCCACGATACAATATATCCAATGCAGTGCCTTTCCAGGTAGGATGTAGAACAAGAATAATCTATAACACATGAAGATCATGGTGTCCTCCAGCTAATGGTTGGGTGATGATGTGTATGCTTGAACACTGGATGCATTTATATTAAATGGGAGAATTTTGCTTTTGCAAATGATCAGGTATCTACCATGAATTTAGATTATTGGCATGCACTTAAAAAAGTACTCTACATGTTTGATAATGAGAAGATGGTATCTTTTGGCTCTAACGGATTTATTTTACCAAGACAGTATTCCAGAGCACCTACTTCGACCCTTGGAAGCTAGGCATCCCGCTAAAGAACTTTTAGCCCAGGGAGAAAAAGAGGGGTTATATTCAATAAGTATCTTTTGGACCCAAGGTATGTTTTGGACCACCACTTAATAGGGTGACACACATTGGACTTGGACCACTAGGTCCATCCACTTAGTCATGTTCAGAATTAAATGGAGCTAATCCAAGTACTTCTTAGACCTTGATGCTCAAGTAGAAGCCTCATAAATCCCTCGGGAGGGTTGGAACACGTGGGGTAATACATCTTCCCCATGGCTACCTTCTAAGCCCAAGGGTAAGAAATATTCTAGTACATATTCTCCCTTGGATCAGAGAGACAGGAGTAATAAGGGACATTGATATTGGCTTAGTAGTTGGGCGCGTAGCTCAAGAAAGAAATCACTAGATAATTGGAGAATGGTTGGACCACAGTTCCAAGAAGGATCATAAAATATCACGAGGACTAATAGGAGTTTGAAGGATAGGGAAAACCAATACACAGCTGCATGTAATTGAGCTGCAAGATGAAGATGTGAGCAAGTACATGTCCACCTTCCTTTAAATAGCCTCCCTAATCTTTTGAGTTGATGGCTCTTCAAGCTCTGTGCATGGAGAAACAGAGGACATGACCCTGAAGAGAGGAGGAGTAGCATCTAAATCTACTTACCATTGCATGTTGGAGACAATGAACTTTGTTCTCCATGGCTCAATGAAGCTCTACACTTGAGAGAGACCTTTGAGATGAAGGGACCTTACCTTCGAGATTAGGTGAAGATTTGTATAAACGTTCATGTATTGGCACGCTTTTTCAACTATGATTTTTGTGCTTCTACTTCGGGGGACTATGCACATAGATACATCTGAGCAAAAAACTCCACCCGACAAGGCTCACGAATATGTAGATACATTCATCACTAGAGCCAAACTTTGTTATCCACCTCAGAGCCAAACTTTGCATGTCTACTACTTTGCATGTGCATCTTCACGAAGGCGGTGTATGGGCTCTTGTGTGGGCAAGCCACCGGTGTGGCCTTGCCATTAGTATGTGTTCTCGACTCTGTTTGACATATACAACTAATGTTGCACAACTACAAATCCATTCGGCTTATCGAGCAAAAGCTCAGGGACCTTGGCCTCTAGGCCCCGATGTTGTATAATAATTTCGAGAGCACCAGTATTTGGGTTCATCCTATGTTATGTGCATGTTGCTCTGTGGAAAACCCAGCTTGTCTTCCGGGTGCACTTGATTTGTGTTGCTCTGCAATGGAGGTTGCAATTATACAATGGTTTAGCTTGATTGGCACATAGGGATAGACTCCTTTATTGGCATAGAGATTTTCCAGCAGAGAGCCATACTTGTTGTTGGTATTCATAGTAGCTTGCATTCATAGTAGCCCAGAGAATCATATTCCTACGAGATTTTTCCTTCCTATGATGAATTATAGAGGCTTCATCCCATATAGATCACATAAAAACTTGGCTACGTATCCACCTGAGAGCAAGCAACTACTACAACCACTTTGGGACCTGTAAGCAGGCCATAAGGATCTCATACTGGGAATAAACATGACTTGACTCTCTGGCTATACATATCATTACCTCTCTTGCTAGACCCCTACAAGTTCTGTAGCGACTGAGATCTCTCTAGTTGAGCCTATGTTAAAATACACGATGGTCTTCCCATTTTTCTTACAGTCTGTCTCCTTGAGAAGAGCTAATTCTCTAGAGCCTGTATTGGGATTTCATTGAGCCTGAGAAGCCTCGAGACAAAACTGTAATCATGGTCTAATAGTCTCTTATCATTGAAAATTGTGAATCAAGCATATATTTTTTTTCTAGAAGGCATAAGCACCAAATGCATCGTTCTTTCCTGCGACTCTACATGGGACTTTCGTAATTACCTAGTAGTCACTGTAACAAGAGAAAAAAAAGGAAAAGGTTATAAAGGCCATATGCTCTTCCACCTTAGAGAGATCCTATGGTTTCTCTTGTGGATACTTATATAGAAGAGGTCATCACACTTTGACACCACATCATTCTCACAAGACTATATCCTTGCGGCTCACTTACTGACAAGATGGGTTTTTTGAGAATCTCCACACCAAAGGACCGTAGATTTCCAAACAATATAGATTTATTGGATGGTTCAGTAGCAGAGCACTAGATTCCAGAGCCTGCTATTCTTTATAGTTGTCCGCGATATTTTGGTTACAAATAAGTAGCACAACATGGAAGCTTGAGAGTGTAGCTGCAAAACCTTTATTACTTCTTCATAAGAAGAATTTACTTTTTATGGGATATGGACTTAAGAGTCCTTTTTGGGATGAAGACTTAGGTATTTGAGTCTCTTTATTGATTCTTCATTTCGTATTAACATGAGTTTCTTTACTAGAAACTATTAATTATATGGGTTCTCATTAGCCTTGACATATATATACGAAAAGCCCTTGGCATATACACATGTATCTATATATTTGTCTCTAATCTTGGCATTTATATGTGTGTATATATATGTATATCTCGTTAGCCTTGGCATAATGTTTATTTATATTTTAACCAAAGAGCTCCCATACATTTGGAAGTACACATAGCTTCATTATACATTACTTTCATTGGGATACTGAGGAGGACCATTGATATTACTTACATTCAAATACTATCAACTGACCTGATGGGCTCATTATATGAAGTTTGGGGCAAGTCCCAAGCTCAAGGATGCATTAAGCCTAAAGTGTGATATTTATGATACAGGGTTTAGTCAAGACATATTTCTATTGGTTTTGAATTCATTATAACACCCCTTAGTGGGATCATCCTTTCTACTCATGAATGGAATGACCCTGGTGATGCAAGGATTGGACACCCTTTAAAGATTTTGTCTTGCAGGTTTATGAGCATGGATTACCTGCAAAATGGAAACTGGAGAGTTCCATTTCATGATTAATGTCTTTAGCTGTCACTTTACTCAACACTTCACTTGTTATATTCTACCTTTCTGCTTACCACAACTTACTAGAATTTTGACATTTTTTGCCAACGTATGTTTTATAAGAATGCCAATATTTGATGCTAATCTAGATAGAGTGACATTGATAACAACTGTGTGCTATTATGGATAAATTTGACCAAAGTAAAAAGGCATAGATATTTGTGTGTGCTTGTGTGTGTGGCAATCGTATATTAAAATATGGTGTGCATAGGGCCCAGGGTTGAGATAGCAAGGCATGACCATGTGCCACCCTTCCATGTAAGAGGACCCATAAGGTGTGTTGTACATAATCCACGGTAGTAATAATATAAAATGATAAGGTGGCATGGGTCCTCCATGTGCCACTCCTCCACCTAGGCAGTCCCACGCCTGCATTTAGTGAGATATGTCCCAAGGACCATGGGAGAAGTAATATAAAATAGGTGGAGATGGATATTATATTGGATTCTTCCCTCCATGTAGGATAGGCCCATGTGGGGGAGGTGTAGAAAGTCCAAGAGTGCAAGTTAAATAATGGGGAAAGTAGGATGAGGTGGCAAGATTCCTTGTGCCAACCCTCCACATGTCCTCCTAGATGTTTGACCATATTATAAAATTGGAAAGAGACCAAGGGAGTATCTTAGACTTGGGATATGGGGGTTGATATATGTGGAAAATTGAGGCCAAGGGTTGTCACACACAATTGAGAGTGTGTAACTGCCTAGCCCACATGGGAGACTCTTCCACACACACCATACATGTGGGAGGATGCATTTTTTGGGAGAGACTCACTCACTTCGCTATAAAAGGAGGGGGCTATTCCTTGGTGTTGAACGTCTTGCTCAAGTATTGAATTCTCCCCACCCTCTCCTTCTACCTATCTTGGACTACCAAGAAACTTGGGATGTTCGGATTTTAGTCTTGGTGTGATGACATCTTTGCTCCTTCAATTTGACAGAGCATACAAACCTTCGACCAAGGCTGCTCGTGTGGGTGTGAAGCTCACTGCACTAGGGGGTGAGATGTATTATTATAGCAAGTCAGCACCTGCAAGTAATTGCAACCAAGTTGAGTACTCGGCACTCATTTTTGGGCTACAAAAGGCACAAGAACATCACATCAAGCAACTTGAGATGCAAGGAGATTCTCAACTCGTGTGTGAACAAGTTAGTGGAAGGTGGAAGGTGCGGAGCGAAGACTTGGTTCCACGACATCAACAAGCATTGGAACTTTGCAAACAATTTGAAGAGGTAAAAATTTAGCATATCCCTCGAGCTCAAAATTTAGTTGTGTTGATTTCTTGGCACATGAAGCTTGTACTTCAATCACGCATGAAGCGAGTGGAAGCGCCACCCCAACAGAGCCACAAGCCACGAATGAGGGTGATCATTTGTAAGGAATGAAAAGGTTATGGTCATCATGAAACTAAGTGTTGTGCATATTTGATACGAGTTTACCGACTTCGAAACATGATCAGAAAGGTCAAGGACATTTCTCAAAAGAAGGATGACAGACTGCACACCCCTTGAAGAAATAGCATGGTGACTACAAGAATTGGAGGAAGTTGAAGGTGATGTGCAAGCTCTCCAACTATTGACATTTGTGATGGCATTCTTGTTTGCCTTGATGAAGAACCTCATGCAGCGCCGTGTCTCTAACCCTCGCCTATAAAGATGGATGCAATATCATGCCTGGACCAATAAGGATTGGTCCTTACAAGATTGTCTATGAGCTATTCTATGCTGAAGATTCTTCCCGTATAGTATTTCACAATACACCAGTCACACCCTACCCTGCCTATGTGTGCTTTGTGGATGTATCTTCACCTGATTTTTAGTTCAAGCTACCTATTTCCATTGTTTGCCGATAGATAAGCCTCATTTCATCTCTCTCTTTTCCATTTCCCAAGGATGGCTGACATTCCTGTATTCTGTGGTCGGGTTGAAGAAAATCCAAATGAGTATCTTGTGGTCTTCAAGCGCCATTGTGTTTCAACTTTCTTACTGAAGATAGATGGTTGTTGGTTCTTCCCACATTTCTAGAGGGTTTTGGCTCAAGTGTGGTATGAGAAGTAGGCCAAGGATGTTTGCCAAAGTTGGGATTGATATATGTGAAAAAATGAGGCCAAGGGTTGTTACACACAATTTAGAGTGCATAACCGCCTAGCCCACATGGGAGACTCTTCCACCTACACCATGCATGTGGGAGAATGCATTTATTGGGAGAGACCCCTTCACTTGGCTATAAAAGGAGGGGGCTATTCCTTGATGTGACATGCTCATTCTTGTAAAGCCACCTAGCTAGTACTTTGATATTTCCCCCCATGCTTCCTTTTAAATAAAGCATGACCCTCTTCCCTTGATGTTTCCATCTCTACATTCCTCCTCCTATCATGTACATGCTCCTCTTTCCCCTCTCCCTCTCCCGTTGTGCCATAGTCTCCCTCTTCATTCCCACCCCTCTTCATCCCATTTCCCCACCCATGTTAACGCTTCTCCCCTCACGTTCCCTTTTCCTCTATGGCCCTCGAGCGTTACCATGTCTAGCATCTAGCCTCTTGTCCTGATTTCTTTTCTAGTTAATAGTGCCAGCATGGAAGCCTGGCTTCCATAGCAAAAATTTATTTTTCTAACCTTCATTTTTGTTGTGATGGTGCCAGGTGAGTCGGCATACCTCTCCATCATAAGGCATGAAGATACGGTGTTGGCAACCTTGAGACAAACTCTATAGCGGATTATCTCCAAGTACTGATAATTAGAATTGGACATTCTATGGGAGACTAGCCATCAGTATTGTTGTACTTTTAGCAATGTACTGACATCAATGTGAGTAGAAAAATTGACTCCCACTTTGATACTTTTTCATAAGGAACAGTATGATATGGACTATTCTCACTTATGCAGTATTAAGAGGTTGCCCCTCCAAAGATGTTAGGATTGTCCCCAAAAGAATGTAGGAATAACTAAAAGGGAAAGAGGAAACACAAGTCTTGACTTTGTCCCAAAGGTGCAAGGAAAGTTGGCAATTCATAAAGACATGTGGGAGAACTTCTGGAGCTCTAGTGCATATTTTCTTGGCCTGATGTTCCTTGCATTGCTAGTTGTCCATACCACTTTATGTATAATCAACCAAAAGAGGCAAGAGTGTGAAGAAAGTGGGAGAGAGGTAAGGAGTCTCACTTGCAACTTTCTAACATACACAATGGGGGAATACGCACAAAGGTGGAGGCTGAAAACAGTTTTCCTCTTCTTAGTTGTGAAAGCCAAAAAACTCTCTCTAGTACAAAAGGAATAGATGAACCCTATATGTGCATCTCAAACCAAACTCAGCTAACCTAGGTAGCATACCAACTGAGCCACTAACTAGAGTACATAAAGATAGTTGTCATCCAACTATTATTTATGGGCGGTGTACCAATCGCATCTATAGCTAACAAGTCGGTGACATAAATGCACAACGGTCACCCTAGCATATCACCAGTGGAGCTCGATATCTCAACACTCCCCCTCGAGCTCAATCCCAATTCTTGCACACCAAGCAGGTCTCTGAACTTGTGCAGCTTCTCTCTGCCCAATGCCTTTGTGAATATGTCAGCTACTTGATCCTCTGTGTTAACATAAACTAGATCAATAAAACCTACTAGAACCTTCTCCCACACATAGTGGTAATGCACCTCAATGTGCTTTGTTCTAGCATGATAGACTGGGTTATTTGCCAAGTGTATATGCCAAGTGTATAGCCAAGTGTATACTGCTCATGTTGTCACAATAAATGACAACTGGCCCATCTATAGACTGATGCATATCATAAAGCAGCTTATGCAACCAAGCTACCTCACATGCAGCCATTGCTGCACCCCTGTATTCAGCCTCTGTGCTCGACAAGGCAACTATAGGCTATTTCTTGCTGCTCCAAGTGACTGCAGCACTCCCAAAAGAAAACACATATCCAGTGATAGATCGTCTATTAGAAATACTACCAGCCCAATCAGCATCAGTGTATCCATGCAACTGTATCTGAGCTCTAGTGTAATAAAATAGTCCATACTACAATGTGGACTTCACATACCTCAATATGTGTCTAGCTGCATCCAAATGATGTTTCCTTAGAGCCTGCATAAACTGACTTACCAACCCAATAGCATAGCTTAAATCTGGCCTGGTAATATTTATATAAATCAAACTTCCTACTATGCATCTGTACATAGTAGGAGCTTCCAGAAGCTCACCTGCATCTGCACTCAGCTTCACATTTTGCTCCAAAGGAACTGAAATAGGCTTATAGCCTATCATCCCATATTTGGACAACATGTCCAATCCATACTACCTCTGCAAGAGCCATATCCCACTTGTGGATCTAATCACCTCAATGCCCAAGAAGTAATGCAGCTCTCCCAAATCCTTCATCTCAAACTTCTGCTTCAATAGCATTTTCACATGAAGGATATCTTCATCACTATCACCTATGATGATCAATTTATCAACATAAATGACAAGCAGGATAATACCTTTCTCTATTTTTCTCACATAAAGTGAGAAATCTGCCATGGAAATCTGAAAGCCAATAGTGACAAGATACTGTCCTATCTTGTCAGGCGATGCTCTGGGTGCTTGCTTCAAGCCATACAAGGATTTCTTCAACCTGCAAACAAAGTCAGGATGAACAGCATGCACATAACCTGGTGGCTGCTCCATATAGACCTCTTCTTGCAAATCACCATGCAAGAAGGCATTCTTTACATCCATCTGATGTAAAGACTATCCCTTCGATGCAGCCATAGCAATGACTGCTCTTACAGTTGCCATCCTTGCAACCGGACTGAATGTTTCTTCATAATCAATGCCATATGTCTGTGCATACCCCTTGACAACTAATCTTGCCTTGTATCTGCTCACAGAACCATCTGCATTGTGCTTCACCTTATAGACCCACTTGCAGCCAATTGCATTCTTGTCTTTAGGCAAAGGCACCAATTCCCATGTAGCATTTGCTTCCAAGGCATCCATTTCTTCATCCATGGCTTTCTCCCATTTTTCTTTTCCCATGGCTTGCTTAAAAGAAGTGGGTTCTGGTTCTTGTATCACTTTGACCATATAGGCATAGTGAATGGTTGTAAATCCATCATATTTCAGCCTATCCACAGGATGACTCTGGTAGACCTGCACAAAATAGGCTCACTACCAGGTGCTCTTAAAACATCCCTAGTCTTCCTTACTTCAGGTGTAACAATAGAAGGAATACCCAATTCATCATCAATGCTATGTTCTGAGCCACTGGATTCACCATCCACATAAGAGTGACCTGCATTCACATCAACCATGGGCTGATCTACTTTCTCTTTTCCTTTTCGTGATACCTGCATACCACTATCTGCATTGCTTTGAGGAGATTCTCCTGATCTCAATCTGCCTGTCCATGGCGAAGTATGTGAACCACTGCTAGAGGACACTACGGGTCCACTAATATTTTGTGATTGTTGCTGTGAATTTTGTGCAACATTACCATTTTGTGCATCTACATCATCAACCACATTTACTGGTTCATACCAGCTGCTCATCTCATCAAAAACATCTCTGCTTACTGTAAACTTACGAGTAGAAGGATTATAGCATCTATACCCTTTTTGTTGCAAAGAATAACCAATAAAGATACACTTCTCAGCTTTTGGATCCAACTTGGATCTCAACTCATCTAGCACATCAACATAGGCAATGCAACCAAAAACTTTCAAATGAGAAATATTTGGTTTCCTACCATTATACCTCTCCTCTACGTCATGCCATGTATTGATGCAGTGGGAGTCTTGTTCATTATGTAGACTGCTGTAGCAACTGTTTCAGCCCAATAAAGATCTGGCAGGTCTTTTTCGTTGAGCATGGCACGAGATACCTCTCCAATATGCCTATTTTTCCTTTCTGCAAGTCCATTTTGATGTGGGGTATGACTGCATGAATATTGCTGCTTTATGCCATGATGTACCCAACTCTCCCTTTATTTGTGTGATGAAATTGGAACCACTTCTAGAATAGCAACAATGTTAGGTATATCTCTGTGACCTTACTTTTTTGGGTGATTTATTTCTGCTACGTCTAAAAAGAATCAATTTTCTCTTAATGTATCTAAAAATTATGAATCTTCATTTAATGATTTAATGGCTAAATTTAAATATTGTTTTTTGTGTGATTTGCCTAATGGTTTACCTCCCGAGAGAGATGTAGGTCATAAAATAGACGTACATCCTAGGTCTACCCCTATTTGTAATTCACCTTATAGACTTAGTCAAAAAGAAGAATGCGACATCAAAACAAAGTTAATTGAATATCTTAGAGAGGGCCAGATTCAACCTAGTAACTCACCACGATCATCAGCTCAAATTGGTAAAGAAAAAAGATGGCATTATGGTTTTATGCATAGATTATCGAGACTTAAATAAAATCACAATAAAAAATTAGTTTCCTATGCCTCGCATTGATGAGCTCTTTGATCAATTGCAAGGGGGAAAATATTATAGCAAAATTGACTTAAGGTCAAGATATAACCAAGTGCAAATTAGAGAAGAGGATGTCCCTAAGACATCATTTTGTACTAGGTACGGGCATTATCGGCTTTGAAAGTAATGCCTATTGGTTTAACTAATGCTCCAACAACTTGTATGACACTTATGAATAATGTCTTGAGGTCATATGTAGGTGATGGACTAGCTTAACTGGAAGGGAAGTACCTTGATATGGGATGAACCTCAAAAGAATAGCTTTGAGAAATTAAAAGTGGCTATAGTCTTTGCCCTTGTCTTAAAGGTAGTAGATCCCAATGAACCATTTGTGGTTGAAACAGATGCCAGTGATGTTGTTGTTGGGGCAGTGCTTTTACAAAAGACAACACCTTTTGGTGGACAACGACCACTATTTAGTGGGACTCTAGACCCTTTCGTATGATGTCATTTTGGATGGAAATATATTTGTTGGTTCTATATCTTTGTTGGAGTATTGTCTAATTACTAACTTGCACATATGCATGTTGAGTACATCCTCAACCAAGTCATCTTGCATACTAACTCTCTCAAGCATCTCATACTCAATGGAACTTGCATAAAAAATATCTTAAATAAGGAGACAAGTACACAAGTTGACATAGGGGCACGAGAGTTCATTCCAACTAGCGCTAGAGGGAATGAAGACTCCTCCCACCCTGCTCTCCTAAACGAGATAAAATGTAGAAGAATGTTACATGTAGATTGTAATTTTATTGTCCTTGAATGTGTTTGTTGATGCATTACATATCATTCTTGCTCTATCTCCTACATGGAAAGGCATTGCATTGGATAGATTGTATGGTGCAACATTCATCTCAAGCATCAAGTCATTGATTTCCATGTCTTGTATAAGCCAACACAAATTCCCTTGTATTGTGTGGATCACCATAGCCTCTTTCTTCATGAGGCTGATAGACAATACGATGTGGTGTGTTGAATTTACTTGTGTGGTCTTCCATCTTTCTCCTTTCCCATGTCTTGTGAGCTTCATCTCCAATTGAGCACTCCCTTGTTTGTAATAGCATCCAAGTGCAAAGGCAACTAAAATACTTTAGAAACAACTTCCTCTGTGAGCTGGATCCTTGGGGTTAAGTAACCCTCCAATTCCTATAACTTTGCAAACTGCTCATTTTCCTCTGCAAATTTATTTATTACTTCCACTAGGGGTAATGGTGATATCCCTCTAGATCTATTTTCCATAACCATATTTGGTTTTCTGGCTCGAAGTCATTCAGATAAAATTTAAAGTCAATAAACAGAGATGATCGAGGACATCATATTGACTTACTCACTTTGCTCATTTGAGATCCAACTTTGCATCATCCTGTTCCAGTTCTTTGAGCTTTTGATGTTCAAATGGAGAGGAGGGGAATGCTTGAAGGAAACAGTTATGCACTTGCCCGTTTTGTCTAAAAGTGTCTTTGAATCAATATCCTCTTGTGCTCCTGAGGTTGCCTAGCTATGTTGGCTGATGCTGTGTGACTTACCAACAGTCTTATTATGCATAGTACAGACATCATATGCTGAGTTTTGAACTGATTGAAATGACTTCTCGCACACTGCAGCATTCTGATGAGCTCAAGGATAAGGACATTTTTGAAATGAATCCTAGAATCAAACATCTTCAGTTTAAACCATTTCTTAGAAGTGACGACCCACATGTGTAATATATCAATCAACTAAATACGAGTAGCTGCAACACCGTATTATATCTAGATGCCATCTCGGCAATAACTTCCTACTCCGGATCCTCTGATTGGGTTATTCAGCTCTCATAAACCTATAAAAGATTTCATGCAGAATCCATTCACCAGTGGTGAGAATACGTTTCCATGCAAGTCCACAATCCAGAATGTTCCCTATTCAAGGTCCTCCACAATTTGATATGGTCCCTGATATCTCAACTATCACAGCGTCCACAGACCTTGGGGGAGGGTTTGAATGGTCCACCTTAGCTATACTCAGATATGCCTTGAGGCTCGTGATTGGCTAGGTATTGAGATAGGATAAGTAGAGCGCATCATCCCACTCGTGAGATGCATGTAACATGCAGGAGGTTGAGAGAAAGGGGCACTTGTTCATTCAAGAGAAGATTTGGGCTACTCGAACCCATGGTGACTTTCCTATTCGAGGTCTGGTGAAATGGAAACCGGCTCGTTTGATTGCACAGGCAAGACAAAGAGGGCCCATCAAAGTCCAATAGAGGACGATCACAGACTTTGCCCACCATGGTGGCCGAAGCAAGAGAAAACAAGGGATACAATGCTGCGGGACGTAGGGAGCACGACACATCAAAGTTGCCCTTGAGTGGACCCCCACATGAGGACCATAGATATCTCCGCTTTACATTTAAGGACTTTGTCCACCATGGTAGCAAGGGATACCATGCTGCTGGTAGATCTAAGTAGCGACTTCAAGCTTTAGTGATAGATGGTGAACATCGTGAACTGTGGGATGATATTGAACAGTGCATGCAAAAAGCACATAAAAAGAGTGGTAGTTCCAATGGATTAGCCCTGGGGGCTAGAGGGATGAAATGTATAACCTCCACGTGTCTTCTCGAATTTTCAGAACCGCCCTGCTCCGCATCGCTACGCCAGGCTAAGGAGGCCTCGGTCTTGCTCATCGAATCTCACTCCCGGCCATCATAGGGAAAGGCGTCTCTTCGCCATTCCTGTGGTGAACATAAATAGACAATGATAATTGGAGGGGCTAAACATGTAGGGAAGGCGTCTAAGCTAAGCAATAATTAAAGGAAGGAGCTATCGAATAAGCAAAGGACACTTGGCGATGAGAGATCCAATCCCATAGGCAAGACTGCAAAAGAGGGTGAGGGGAGGCCTTCTTAAGGCAACCTGCAGCAACACGGAAATCATACCTTTCTCGGCCTTTGGGCTAAGATCAAGTGTAGTATCTGTTCTTATCAGTTTTATATCTGATACGTGACCCATCGGGTCACATGATATTAACCTTATTTCTTTCAGGGGGCGGCCCCATCCGGCAGCTTGCTGCCCGGGACCGCGAGCGTCGCCTCTGTCTTGCACTGCTTCAGAGGCCTGGCGCACCCCTCCTCCCTCTTCCCCCCGGCGGGGGAGGAGCCCAATTCAATCCCAACGGAAGGACAAGGGCATCGTGACTCGTGAGGGTCGACGCTGAAGTTTTGCATCTATGGTTCCAACGCAGGTGATCGTTGTCATTCTTCTGTTATGCGTATGGAACTGGAAATTAAATACATTGGCAGGAGCATATAACGATCCGCTATTGGATCCTCCAGCAGCAGGTGATCAGCAAATTGGAAGCGTCCAAAGGATGGCGGATGGCGGGTTCCATTCCCCTGTAGCCAATGCTACAATATATCTTATTGTCCATGCTCTATGGATTTTTAGGGCTGAAGGTGCAGGTAAGAGTAAGAAAAGCATAGGTGCCAATGCCACCGTGCGATTATCATATCTTTAGTTTTGTATCCGCGTACGGGATAGCCCAGGTTTGGCCGCTGCAGTTGAACGCTTGCAGCAACGGAGAATCGACAAGCATAAATTGGATTCCAGGCTCTATGTTCTAAAATTTCTGTTCTCATTGGATCCGCTCTGCATTCACCTGGAAGCGCCTTCATGTTCTGAAATTTGCCTTTTCGTCGAATCCCCATTTTTTGTCTACACTACGTCTGGAACTCCTCCTGTAGTTGCCTTCAGCTTGACCATTATCGATCGCTTCAAGACAGTGAGGTTAGAGGGCAGTGGGGAGGTGACACACCGTGAGCCAATCCCCACTTGTCGATGTAGATGCTCCATCGGCTCCCATGGAGAAGCCCTCTGGAACAAGTTGGAGCTGTCCTTGTTTATTGGTCTTTCAACCCGCACCTCTTGCTCTGGTCCCATGCAAGTGAACCACCCTAGTATATAGGTACAATCCTGGCAGTACCACACGTCCATGGCTATACCATCTTCAGTCACAAACCCACGAGTTATGTTGAGCAATCTTGGTACAACTATCATCCAGCTATCCCCCTCGTAATCTAAGTCTTCCAAGCAGGTCTGTTTCGAGCTATCTTCACTCTGGCAGGATCTACAGCCAACTAACTCACTTAAGCAATGAGATCCCTGTGGGTGATCCACGCACATCTCCCAGCCCAGGTGTATCTCAAAAAACCTGGACCATGAGCTCAACAAAAAACCTAAATTTGTATGATTGGACATAGTCTAGTCTTACAAAGGTATATCTCATCTAGGTAATCTTCCGATGACAGCATAGCCTTTCACCTATAGATTTACCCGTGTTGTCCACAGCCAAGGCTTCAAAACGCTCACCAAGTCCACCTTCCAACAACCTGGCAATTGAGCTTTGAAGAAGCACCTAGTCTTCCGTCTCTGCCTTCCAGGAAGGCTTTCACCCTCCAATCTCTCATTACCTGGGAAACATACAATGCCCAGAGCAAGCCACTAAGGATTGAAAAAGTACACAATGAAGAGATCAGCCAACCAGTTGGGCAGGCACCGGTAGACCCTAACATACGTGAGCTTTATTTTATGGCAGATGTTCCCCAAAATTCAAAGCAGAGTCTTCCATTCTCGGGAAGCCTGTTGGCGGGAAGCTCTCGTGTGTGTCTATGGGCTCAAATATCCTACCTCTATTGCTAATGAGTTTGCTGCCAAACAGAGGCCTAACCACCAGGCCAGGTGTCAACCATTTGTCAATGCCTTTCAGAGGCCTTTGCCTCGAGATACATTTGCTCCCACGCCTCCCTATGAAGATGCCTCAGACGAATCCAACAAATCCATTGTACCTAACTTCAAAGGCTTGCTTTTAATAATGTGATGGCAGTCAAGCACTTAGGAGGGACACTAGGAACTAGAACAAGGATGGGTGATACATGTATGTACTATCCTCGAATTTTGTCATAATAGCTAGCCCCTGCTCGGCGTTTATGGTTTTCAACCTTGTTGAGCGTCTGTCATGAGATATGTGTTTTATTATCAGAGGATGAGTTTGGGCATGTTCCTGGATTCATCTAGATATATGCATATGGTACAGATACACTTGGCACAGGAGGTCAAAGAGCGTCGTGCTTAGTACAGCCACACATAGACTCAGTAAAGATGCGAAAGACAAACTCACAGTGCATTAACTCAAAGGCAACTTTGAGAAAACCTAATTAGTTGGAGAATTGCGAGGAATGCATTTTTAACCTCCAGGATGAGAGTGAATAAGAGCATCTCTAGTATGCATGCACTTGTAGGAGTATCGCATACTTGGTGAAGAGAAATGAGATCTCCTTCGCGGTGTGCTGTGACTTTGCCCTTCCCCTCCAAGAAATAGACATCTTATTAGATGCTTTGAAAACAGTACAAAATATCAATTGCATGTGAGGCTTCCTAAGGACAAGACCAATTTTTCACAGGCTAGGATGGGCCCGGATATCTCCCGATCGCTATAGAGAACCAAGCACAATAAACTTTCTTGTGATTTACACTCGGGAGGGCTGCTTTAAAGTTGTCACACAAGAACGCCAAAAAAAAAAAAAACCACGGTCTTACATAGGAGGGGAGTATAACTCTGGAAGAATATCTTTGTTTTTTTTATACTGATGGAGGCATTTAGTTTTGGTGCCAAAAATAATATTTCTTGTACCATACACAAGTGCTTGTCGTATGAAATGTTTTATTCATCAATCATAAACCCGTAAAATGTGTGTTGTGGTGATATGATACATCACCAAGTCTACCCCCCTTCAAATAAATCCCCATCTAAGTCAAAAATGTTGATCAACAATTATGTAACATGGTCGTTAAATTGTACTCTTTCTAGATTAGTTATGTACTAGTTGTCTTGGTAACAAACAATGCCAAACTAGATATTAAATGCTATCATCTATGTGTGACTCTTCCCATATGGTGGTCATATTGAATAACTTATAAAGATCACTATTTTAAAGGTTACAAAAGGATTTTACACTTAGTTTGATAATTAGATTTAAAAGACACATTTGCTTCTGCCCCTCTATATGAAGATCCCTCAGACGACTCCAACTGATCCATTGTATCTAACTGCAGAGGCTTGCTTTTAATAATGTGATGGCAGTCAATTACTTAGGAGGGACACTAGGAACTAGAACAAGGATGGGTAATACATGTATGTACTATCCTCGATTTTTGTCATATTAGCTAGTCTTATTTTCAGAGGACGATTTTGCGCATGTTCCTGGATTCGTCTAGATATATGCATATGGTACAAATACACTTGGCGCAAGAGGTCAAAGAGCAGGAGCTTCGTGCTTAGTACAGCCAGACGTAGGATGGGTCCGGATATCTCCTGATCGCTATAAGGGTTGAGACTGAATAGCTGAGGCCATATATCATTTCTCACAGCTTAGTATCACTGCATCGACCCAGATGGCTTAGACCTAGCGATACAGAGGGTTGTTAGAGGTTGGACCGCTTCTCACATTGCAGATTTGTTTGATTGAGAAGGCCGTTCATAGGCATCATGGCAGGCATAACGATGTGAGATCAATCTCGCATTGTCCTGCATATGGAGCAGCTCTCAGAGACTAGGGAGGATCTGGAATGACCTGATGGAATCTGGTGATTATATAGCAGATTGCACTGCTTGTTTGTACCTACTACGAGCTCAGCATAGGCAGTGAGCAGGGATCTAGGGATGCAGGCTGCCTTATGACCCTCCAATGGGGCCACAAAGAAGCTGCACTCTTGCCCTAAAACAAAGTCAATGTGTGGCCAAATGGACGGTCATAGATCTACCCTAAAGTGTTGATCATTAATAAATACAAGGACATAAATATACTGTCCATGTGGTAACTACATGGCAGCCTCTTCATCCCTCTTCCTTCCCCCTATTTCTCTCCAAGTGTCTCCTCCATGCTCTCCTCATTTGGGGCTTACAATCAGGGAGTTGACTCATTCATTTGTTAGAAAAGAGGGGTGGAACTGCTGAAGTGAGAGAGAGAGAGAGAGAGAGAGAGAGAGAGAGAGAGAGAGTAGAAACAACAATATTTAACTGTCTCGGGATGTACCAAATTATAAACAAAATATGTGCCACCCTGTATTAGCAAGATGTTGACTAGATGTGGAGCCTGTGACACCCAGAATAGAGAGAGAGAGAGAGAGAGAGAGAGAGAGGGATCCTATGACACCCAGAATACAGAGAGAGAGAGAGAGAGAGAGAGAGAGAGAGAGAGAGTAGAAAGAACATTATATATTTGTCTGAGGATGGACCAAATCATATACAAAATATGTGCCACCCTCTATCAGCAAGATGTTGACTAGACCCTTCAACTTGTAAGATTGTCGAAGAAGCTTGATCCGCATATCTTTTGACTTCAGTGTAAGGATTGCGTGACCTTTATAGTGCAAAATAGAAGCTGGCCTGGAGTTGTCATCATCTTGCTCATCATCATCCACCCATTCAATGTTGGGCAAGCTTGCTTTGATCTTTGTCAATATCACTATATGTGTCCTCCTCTTTGTACCAATCTTCTGGGAGTCCTCCTATTCTAATCTTCAGTGCATCTTCGTGTTCTTTAATCTGCTTGAATATCAGACTTACATGCTTTGGTGTCCACTTCCACAATCATTTCCTTCTTAGCAGTTTGTACTTCAGTGTGAACAAGATCTTTGACTGTAGAGACTAGCTGTAGGGTAGGGGGGGAATCCTTACAAGATTTTACAGCCTCATCAATCACTGCCTGCTTACCAAGCCCTTCCAGAATGTGAAGTCGAGCCTTTACTTCTGCCAGTTCCAATCGTAGTTCTCTCACTGCCTGCTGCAGATAAAAAATCTGATCCTGTTGCCCAAGGATGGGTCATTTTGAGCCTTCTTGTTGGTAATTCCGTGCATATGGAGAGGGTGTCATGGCTGCAACTGTAGAGTATCGAGTCCTGATGGATGTTGAAGGAGTTGAGGGAGTTGAGGGGGACTTGGAGGAGAGGGTAGGCCAGTCCATAGTTGGTTGTCGGTTAAACCCCCTAGCTTAACCTAACCCTCGGGTTGGGTTGGGGGTTGAGCGCAACTCGGGGTTAGGGTTAGTTAGTTGCTTCTAATGGGTACGGAGGGAGAGGTACGGGCTGCTGCTGACAGATTGTACGGTACTGGCTGCCTGCTGACGGGCTGTACGGACGGGGGGAGGGTTACGGACGACGGAGGTACTACGGAGGTGCGGACAAAGTGCGGAGGTACGGACGGAGAGAGAGAGAGAGAGAGAGAGAGAGAGGCTAGCGGGAGAGGCTAGCAGGAGAGAGAAAAAGGCTGAGCGGGAGAGGCTAGCGGGGGGGGGGGGAGAGAGAGAGAGAGAGAGAGATTAACGTCTGCGAGAGGCCTTGCGGGCCTATGAGACTGTTCTCCTACATCCTCATGGCACGTTCATAACATTTCAGCCTGTGTTGCTCTCCTAGAGCCACTATGGGCTTCGTAGTGGTACCCCGCAAGCACACCTTCTGTGAGCCTTGACCTACTTGCTGCTGTGTAGGCATAAGTCTCCCGTTTTCTGTCCTTCCTTGCTGCTGTGTAGGTGGCCCAAGTATGAGGACCGGCTGCTGGTAATCTGGACCTCCTTGTTGCTTTGTTGGCAGCCCAAAGTGAGGCTCCAAGAAACTTGCAGTGTGGAATTGAGAATGCCCCCTTTGGGTGTGCTTTTGATAGGCCTTGCATCCTTCAGATCTGCCCAACCCAGTTTTAAGACTGGCCCAACCTTCTCATGCATATATAAATGGCTCAGATCAAGCGCTTGACTGCTGCGTGGCAGTTCTGCACCAGACGCGTCCTCTCTGTACCAACCACAAGATCGGCTACAATCTGCTCCAAGGACCTCCAGTTTGCGCATTTCTGCTCCTCAGTCTGCAGACTCTTTTCAGCCTGCTCAGACCTGCAGAATAGCTTCAAACATGGTGCCTGACTGCCGCGGGGCAGCCTTGATCATTGCACCTCTATTCTTCTCTCTTCTGAACTGTTTGTTTTCCCTCACCAGATCCTGGTTGCTGCGCAATCCTTTTCTCCAGTTTGCAGCCCTGCTGGTGTCTAGGTCACATGTGTTGCCCCAGTTAAGGGCCCTCTTCCCCATTGGTCAGAGCTTGTCCAGCCTGCCAATGGCAGCCTGGTTGTGTTCCCTTTGCTACCCACATGGCAGCCTGCATGCTGCCGAGATGGCAAACATGCAAACCTTTCAGCTTTGTCCGTGTGGCATCTCTGAGTCCCTATTGGTGCACCTCCCCAATGCTCTCCTCATTTGGGGGCTCATGAGTGGGGAGGTGACCTACTAAACTCCAACACCCCCTCTCGCTTGACACACCGTGAGCCAATCCCCACACGTTGATGTCAATGCTCCATTGGCTCCCATGGAGAAGCCCTCTAGAACAAGTTGGATTTGTCCTTGTTTATTGGTCTTTCAACCCCCACCTCTTGGTCCTCCAAGTCTGGTCCCATGCAAGTGAACCACCCTAGGATATAGGTACAATCCTGGCAGTACCACACATCCATGGCTCTACCATCCTCAGTCACAAACCGGCGAGTCATGTTGAGCAATCTTGGTACAACTATCATCCAGCTATCCCCCTCGTAATCTGAGGAGAGTCTTCCGAGCACCGTGCTTCCGAGGTCTGTTTCGACCAATATTCACTCTGGCAGAATCTACATCCAAGTAAGTCACTTAAGCAATGAGATTCCAGTGGGTGATCCACACAGATCTCCCAGCCCAAGTGTATCTCAAAAAACCTGGACCATGAGCTCTAGATGATCTCTCATCTAAGTAATCTTCCGATGACAGCATAGCCTTTCACCTATAGATTGACCCGTCTCCACGACCAAGGCTTCAATAGGTTCACCAAGTCCACCTTCCAACAAACTGGCAATCAAGCTGCCTAATAGTTAAGCATCTAGCACTAATGGAATTCTATGTTGGCATATTTTCTTCAGGACTCCTTCCAAATCTATGTAACTTAAGCAAGAACGTCTTCATATCATATGACTAAGTCATTAACTTTTTAGAGATAATCATCAACCACATGAGCACTTATGACTACTATTTTGAGCTCTTCTTCTAAGACCAATTAGTCCGAACCAAGCAGAGTAATTGTGAGATGTGGCTCAGCTAGCTTCCTTTCAACAATGATATCCTCAATGATATTCTTGGGATAAAGATGCTTCTATCCCGCTATTACATCCTCTTTAGTCTTCTGTTTTAGTTCAGCCACAACTTGTATTAGGTATTTTAGTAGGATTACTGGGAATCTGCACTCCTTTTTATAGGTTTTGATTGTCATCAATTTGGTCTCTCAGTCATGTAAAACTTTGGCACTCTTCAACTATAGTCTACCCAGTAATAATGGATAGGCATTTTCTTCCATAGGAATGACCAACAAGCTCATGTTATAGTGATTTCCACCAATGGATAGGGATTAACACCAATTGTAAGAACAACATCAGAAAGCATACCTGTGGGTTCAACTGATCACGGATCTACTATCCAAACTCGAAAAGGGAAAAGCTTCATGTTCTTGAGTTTCAGCTTGTTGATGATCATTGTTGTTGATATGCTATTTATGCCAAAACCACCATCCACAATGACACCTGTATTTATTTTGTTTTGTTAATCTTCACTAGTATCCCTTCATCCACATTAGGGTATCAATAACTGGAATAGTAACCAATGATTCTACCTCTTTCATAGGGTGCTCATTATTCTGGAG
The DNA here is from genome assembly GCF_047967505.1 of Dipteris shenzhenensis. Lineage (NCBI taxonomy): Eukaryota > Viridiplantae > Streptophyta > Polypodiopsida > Gleicheniales > Dipteridaceae > Dipteris > Dipteris shenzhenensis. The sequence continues at coordinate 49,387,662 of NC_141598.1, read as the reverse complement.
TTGTTGCAAAAGTTCTCTGCAATGTAGTGCATTTTTTACTAATTCTGCAAAACTGTCAAGCTAACCTTCATCTACTAGAAGATTTCTGGAATCGGGTCTCCTTTAGAACTCGGTTCTATCTAGGGACAGACTTATAGCCTCAGCCCAATGATTTGATGGTGGCTCCTTACTTGAATCAAGACGTAGATCCACAGTTGGAGCTTTACCTTTTAATTACCGAGTTAATTGTGAGACAATATGCTTCTATGCTTTTCATTTTAAGTCGCATGTATCAGATGATGTACTATTCTCTTGGGTAATTGGTTGATGTGATGGAGTCAATACATTGGCATCCACCAAACTTGGAATTTGTGCCAGTATGACCTAACTAGGGTCCACTTCTCATCTTTCCATATTGCTTTCAAGTAGCTTCAAGTGTTCTTGCCAAAGTGGGCAATTTGTATGATTACCATTACAGAAATAACATTAGATTTGTGAAGGGCCTTGATTTTGTCCTTACCATTCTACCCTTGCCTTTACCTTGCTCGGGCTTGGGCAGTCACGCCTCCTTGGTCCTTGAATTAGGTTCAACCTAGTGAACCTCGAGTGGCTTCCTCTTGGCATACCTACAATTGGACTAGTCATGCCCATATTTGGATCGAGTCCCACAATATTTGGTTCTATAATCATCCTTTGTATGTCCCTTCTTGGAACATTTGTTGCACCATTTCTCTTACTAATTTGGCTTTTCTATAAAGCCCATCTCTGTCAGCTCTGTCGGTGTCAACTTGAGTTTGTTGAGCTTGATCAAAGCGCCCTCATCCTCACTCACCTCAGATTTCTTCTTGGTCTTCTTCTTGGTGGGAGCACTGTCTCTAATGCAACAACTCAGTTCAGTAGTTCTTTATATGTCTTTGTTGGATTTACTATTTCTAGAGATTTATGGTTCCAAGTACAACCCGTGATTAACCATGCTTGCAATGACTTTTCATCTGGAGGTGTGCGAAGCTGATTAATCAAAGCTCGCCTTCTGAGCACAAAGTCTTGCATAGACTTGTATTCCTTCTGCTTCAAGTCACTAAGCTTTGTGCATGCATTTCTTCATTAATTTCTTGTTTGAACCTTTTGAGAAAAGCCTCGGACTGTCAAAGTGTGGATCGTACTAGCCTAATCTATCACTTAATGAGCATAAAGATCATGGAGGATCATACCAAATAAGGAAGGCCATGGAGAGAGAGACAGGAAGTATGAAACACTCAATCTATTCCAATGTGCTATTCTCAACCATACATGATAGGCCTCTTATATAGAGAGTGCCCTTTGAATAGTCAACACATGTGTGATCCTCTCATCCACATCTCTCCTTGTGGATATCCTCAATCCACATCTCCACATCATGTAGTCCACATCCTAGGGTGGCTACTTTAATTCTTTCCTTATCACATACCTTAGCCTTTTAATCTATGTGCTCATGGCACCATATCTCTCAACACCTCCCCTTGGTGCCATGATCCTTTGGCTACTGCAAGGTGGTCAGATGTGAGTTACATTCCATCACCTCCCCTTAGTGCATGCATTGCTACTTAAGGTGGTCAAGTGTGGATTTTTCATGTCAATACCTCCCCTGGGTGCTTTCATAGCTACTCTCAGGTGGTCAGGTTTGATTTACAAAACATAGGCAAGGTTGGCAAGGTTTTTGTTCTTCAATACATTTTGTTACTGTCATTCTGCTCATGGCTTGATGGTGACGTTGTTGTCTTCTTCGCTTGATGCATGATGCTTTGTTCTTCCATGTGCCTTAATGCTTTATGTGTGGATGCCATGTTTCGGGCTATGGTCATCTCATACACTTGTGCTTTTGGCATGCTTTTTACATCGATGTTTGCATTCATGCATTGCTTTTCCAATTGTTGCAAAGGTCTTACCAATTGATTTCTTTCAATATTGGCAGTGTCTAATTGCATACAATGATTCTGACTTAACAGGCGCGTAGAGCTCGAAAAGATGATCACTTTTCCTTTTTGGAGCGTGTCCAAATTCTTCTTGGATTGCAAGTTATGCTTGTCGAAGATTCTATGAAGAAGAGAGCCTTTGATGATGTGGCATAGGGATTCACATGCAGAATTCAAACTGTGCTTAGCAAGGGACTCTGTGCTTAGGTGGCACTGTGGTGACCTTGTAACCCAGCTTCGTGAACCCAAGCTAGAAATGTTAACTACGGTTATCTTTTGACCTAACCATGGAGCTAACCTAAGGTCAATCTTGACCTAAGCTGAGTGGCTTATCTGCCACGTGTCTTCTCCTTTGGCTGCCACGTGTCACTTGTAGAAACCTTAGGAAAAATGAGAGAGAGAAACTTTGAATCTGCTACGACGCTCGACGCGGTGGAGATTCGGAGAAGGCGACGCTGTTTTGTCGACGGAAGCTTGTCGGTGGTCATTGGCTATGGCATTGTGGCTCGTTGGAGCCGGTAGACGAGAATCTTAGAGCCTTGGAGTGCCTTTGATACAGAGCTAAAGTTCCGCTACGAAAGGTCGTGGAGAGTCCGTCGGCTGTTGATGGAGGCGAGGACGTTAGAGCCAAGTTTGATGCAGAGGAGGCATTTGATGGCGTTGGCGGCAGCTACTAGGAGCTCACGTTGGAGGAGCTATTGAGTTGCTTGTTGGAGTCACTGGAGAGGTGCGCTGGCATTGAAGGAGCCACGGGCTAGCAGAGAAGGACCTCGTAGAAGATATTAGGAGCAACTGGTTGTGTGTCGTAGCGGGCTATTGACACAGGAGTCCGTCAGGCTGCAAGAGGTATTGGACTCAATAGTTTCAAGATGCAGTGAAGCGATGTGAGGTTGAAGCATGCGCTGAGGGCTTCGTGAATTGCTGCAGTTGGAGAAGCCGATTGGAGCTGTGTGGGTGCTGGAAGGCGCTATGCAAGGAGCTTGGAGATGGACTGGAGCATCCGACATCTTGCTTGCAGCCAGAGGTCATTAGTCGTTGGCACAAGGTAGAGCTGCTTATGCCATGCCGCGAAGTTGCTGGAGCGCTGTGAGCTTGTAGGAGCTCTGAGGCTTGCTGTAGGGAGTCAGACTTGAGGTTGATGAAGAGCTAGTGGCTGGTTGCTATTTTGTTGCAGTTCTGGAGGACTTAACGCTCGTCACTTGCAATAGTGCTCAATCACTCCGGAAGCATCTTCCTTGCCATAGATAGGCAATGTCTTGCTTATCGTCTCTGCCCAAGGAGGTCTTGGCATAGTAGAGACCTATGTCTCTCACTCTATTTCTCCAAGGGAAGAAGACAAATAGACTTTCTAAGAGTTTCCCTAGATCTCTATTTCTCACAGAGTAGACTCTCTCTCTCTCTCCAATAAATACTCAAGAAACACTCACACCCTAAAACTAAAACTAACCTAGGAGAGCTAGACCTAAGCTCTGATACCATGTCAAAGTGTGGATCGTACTAGCCTAATCTATCACTTAATGAGCATAAAGATCATGGAGGATCATACCAAATAAGGAAGGCCATGGAGAGAGAGACAGGAAGTATGAAACACTCAATCTATTCCAATGTGCTATTCTCAACCATACATGATAGGCCTCTTATATAGAGAGTGCCCTTTGAATAGTCAACACATGTGTGATCCTCTCATCCACATCTCTCCTTGTGGATATCCTCAATCCACATCTCCACATCATGTAGTCCACATCCTAGGGTGGCTACTTTAATTCTTTCCTTATCACATACCTTAGCCTTTTAATCTATGTGCTCATGGCACCATATCTCTCAACACGGACATTTGGTGTCAATCCTTGAAGCAACCAATTGGAAATTAATTAAACCAACGTTGCACTGCCTTGGTGAGTGTATACAGGAAATAGTTCATATACTTTTCTTTTGTCACAACACCATCGATGTGGGAAACTCGCAGGAAACTTTACTAGTGACTCTAGGGATAATCATCATTAGACCCCTTCAAATTGTAGAACTTGATCTTAATCAGGAAGGTTGGCTTTACTTTTAACAGTAGCTAACTCGGTTTCTTTCTGTACCTCGTCGACATTGTCATTATCCCTATGGTGGCATTCCTCTGTGTGGACATGCTCATGGCAATGTCCCTCGACAAGTGGTGGCTTTGACTCTCATCTTCTACTTTGACTCTCATCTTCTACTTTGACTCTCATCTTCTAGCTACTGGAATCTTTGGTAGTGCTGGTCGTTGATGACGTGTATGGCCATGCCCCAGTACTTACACAGGACTCCATGTCCGATTTCGGGATGGTGGAGCAGGATTGCGTGTGCTCTGTCTCGATGGTAACTTATGTTGTGAACTCCTCCTTTTTTGACTGTGCCTTTATTCTTGGTTAGAGGCTTGACTGTGATTGTGTTTAGTCTCTTACTCTTCTACTTTTTGACACAGGCGTAGACCTCCTTTGTCACTCCCAACTTGAAGTATACCCAACTTCTTAGCTAGATTTATGTTGTCGGCTTGGAGAACGGTGCTTATGGCTCAATCTGCATACTAGACCTGTTGGACTCCCCAAAGTGGAGACTTATTACGGATGAATGTTCGGAATCCTCTTGTTAGAGCCTGAAGTCGCTCCTCTATTGAAGGGTTCAAATTGCCGTGCAAATATGGAACTAGTGCACTTCTAGTGCCAGTGTGGTACTCAGAAACCACTTCCCTCTGCATGTGAAAAACTTACTGTCTACCTCAAGCTCGTCTGGCCTTCCGAATCCTCCTCATGATTCCATTTCTCATCCCTTACTGGCTCGAAATTCATGGTAGCTTCCTGGTCTTCCATATCGTACCAACCTCTTTGACCTCTTCGTAGATAGTCTTCTCTTCTGGCCACGTACCTTTCTCTCCTCACCGACGTGTATTAGACATTTTGTATCGGTTGAATGATATGAAGGGCTACACGGTCCCGACCCGAGCTCCTTTTTGCCAAGTTGTTACTCAACCCGAGTTGCCATTTAACCGGAGGTTAAGAAATTTGTTGATCAACATGTATACTTATCGCAACAAATTTTATGGTTTTTTATTGAATAAAACATTTCATATGACAAGGAATTGCGTATGGTCTTAAAAATTATATTTTTTGCCCCCAAAACTAAATGTTTATTTACCTCAGCGTTAGTCAAAATTGAATCTCATTTGACTCTTTGAAGTATCTCCTGACACCCTATAGATTATTATTGAATCCATCCAAGATAACAATGCACTCAATCTAAAGTTTAGCTACTTAATGGCTAATGCTAGAGGGACCTGGCAACTTATGTTCGCTATAGTATTAATTATTGCACAAAGTAATATTCATGCTCTATGGTATTATTGAGCAAAGTAATATTCATCCTCTATAGTATGAATTATTTCTCTTGTTATACTATGAGTTAGTTTCCAAACATTAGAATCAATCTTTGTAAATCGATATTTTTAAATGGCATTGATTACCAAGAAATTCCATACAAGATGCATGGTTGCAAAGAAAATTACAAGCCACAGAGTTACATAGGGGAGTATATCTTTGGTAGGATATATTCATTTTGTGTAAGTACAAGAGAGTAAAAACTATTTTTCTACAAATTGCAATTTTATACAAAAATCTTTCATACAAAATGTTTTATACATATAAGAAAGCTTTGAATTTTTTATATCCACATACCAAGGTTATCCCCTTTATAATGTTTGCATCTAATTCAAGTTATTCAAATGTGCCACTCATTTTGATGGGGTGATGTTGAAGAAAAATTAAAGATTCTTTTAGTAAATTGTTGTAAAAGGATTTTACACATAGTCTACACTTTGAGAAGCTAATTGATTTTCGTGTAGCTTATGACCACTTTAGAGCACCCCTCTAGAGTGTAAATCATAAGAAAGATTATTGTCCATGGTTCCAAAAAAGAAGTATAGCTAAGTTTTCTCGTTAGTTTACACGGTACTTGCAGCCTTGCTTTTTTAAATAAACATGTCACTTCATCTAGACTTATGAAAAGAACATAGGTTTTAATAATTTAGTTTCATGTATTCCAAAAAAAAGATATAAAGCATTCTATAGATCACACTATCTTTGAATATGTCTCATACCCTGGTTAATGAGGTTGAGTGTGGGACTAATGTCTTGTTATGGATTTCCCATGCAAGAAGTAGAACATGTGCCTTTTGATATGGGATTAGTTCGATAGATCTAACCTTAAAAGGGTGTGTCGTACATCCCAATTGGATAGACAAAAGAGTAAAAAAGGAGCGACTTAGTCTTGGGGTCCTGCAAATGGAATTGAAAAATTTGATACTCTACCCTTTGGTAAATCAAGCCTACATAGATGGTCTCATCTAAAGGATTGAGCTTGAAAACATGACTCCAAAGTATGTATAAGATGCAACAATATCAACTAGTTCCCCACCAAAGTTTAACTACTCTCAATGTGTAGATGCCCAAGATGTGTTGATGACCATGATTGTGGTTGTAACCAAGTTCAACTTCAAATCATGAGTCTCACAAAAAGTCCAAAGTTCATCAAGGTGTCTTTTAAGATTGTCGATGTCAAAGGAAAGTAAGACCACATCATCTACATATAATAGAATCAGGATTAGAGGTCCAGCTAGGGATAAGGCAGCTCCAGCTAGTGCCATGGTGAAGGCTTGAGCTCATCAACATATAGGACAAACAAGGTTGGTGATAAAGAACAACCCTATTGTGAAAATCTAGTTGATTAGTTGGATCGAATTTTCAATTACTACTATATCTTCATTTGTGTGTGTCTCTCTTTCGTTGTCCAAGAGCTAGTACCATGCAATTAATATGTGATTTGTGTTTGGGTAGGGTGTTTCATTTATAGCTCATTTATAGATTTTGATGGTGTTTTGGGAAACATTTAGAGCTCCTAAAAAAATTTTGGTGGTTGATGCTCATAGATTTGAAATAGCAAATGTGCAGTGATGATTGAGAGGAGGAAGACAAACCTGCTAATACTTCATCCCCTCCTACATGACCCTTGTCTTCCTCATGGCCATGGGAAACATTGCTAAAGATGTTGTAATTGGCACCATACCATAAGGGCATAGGGCAAAGTTGAATTTTTCTTTCTTCAAGGACTTTTAAAGAAATTATGTTATTAAAAAATTGTTTTTTAAATTTAAAAGCATAAAAAATGTTCATTCAAGACCAAGTTTTTTGCGACCGGGTACCGAAAACCACATGATAAGTCAAAGTTATCCAATGGCATTTTTGGCGTGGACCTATAAAAAGGGGTTGCATCAGCATTCAAAATTTCCATGCTCTAAATCATTGTCACACGACATTAAAATTTTTATATTTGATTCATGCTATGCTTTCATTTATCAACAACTTTATGCTCTTCACGTAATATA
>NC_141598.1:49350324-49377824 GCF_047967505.1 Dipteris shenzhenensis | reverse complement strand
TATATATACATACATATATATATATATATACATATATATATAAATAGTATTGTTGAAGAAATATACCCTTATAAGAAGCCAAGAAATCGACTTGCAGTACCCTTCTACAAGAATGAGGCTTGATAGTTGAAGGGAGGAAAGGAAGGTCTATGAAAGGAAAGGGAGGGAAAGTGGGAGAAGAACCAATAGGTTCCGATACCACGTTACAAAACAAGGGAGTCCTCAATTGGATATGAAGCTTTGAAGAAATGGGAAAGGAGAAAGATGGAAGACCACACAAGTAAAGCTCCGCGAGCGGGTACCGCCCCTTTTTTTAAATAGCTCTAAGGAGGAGGTCCTTTAAGAGAAGAGAAGATCCTCCTTCAACACATCATATCGTATTGGCTATTAGCCTCATCAAGAAAGAGGCTAAGGTGATCCACACAATACAAAGGGTAAGTGAGCTCGCTAAATAGAACTAGGTCCCTATCTAAATCCCACCCAATATACAATTCCACCAATAAATGTGAAGATGGATTTAGATCCCTCTTGACAACTTGATGTACTAATCTCAACAAATGCGCCAACAAAAGTAGACGTTCAATGCAGTGGATGGTGGCAGAAATTGGCATGCCACAAACAACTAGGTTATAATATATGGTTAAGAATTGCAGAAGTCCGGTGAGGCAAAAGTAATTTCTATGGTTGTTAGAATGGGTGTTGTTGCTTACAAAGTATGATTACATGTCTGAAGGGAATTCTTCTTTGATATTATTTGTTGAGAATGGGCATCAGTACAATTGGTTTGGAATTATACATGCAAGGATTATGGCAGATGTATTAGGAAAGGAGAAGCACATAAGTGTGACATAGTTGCAAAGCTGAGACAAATGTTGGCTGCTTTGTATGAATACGTGAATTTGGTAACCCGGCCAGAGAAATCTCTTACACCAATAGGTGGGCTGGATAGTCCATTGAAAGTACATTTTATAGAAGAAGAGTCCAGATCAAAAAGATTGGTTATATAGATTAGGACTTGGAAGATTCCTATATATGGTGAAAGTAGTAGAGGACATTTTGAAATCATCACATCGTCCTACTCCTAGTACCAAAAAAATCTATGAAGCTCAAATTTACACAAGGAGGATCAAAGCCAGAGGAAGTATCCAAAAAGTAATTGGACATGAATAATCCACCTACATACAATGGAGATCATGCCTTGACAAAGGAGGAACAGAGATTGGAGACACAAGATGGTAAAGAGACCCCTATAAAAAAATGGTGGATACCATTAATATAGTAGTAGATAAAAAACCAGAAGAGGAGCCAAAAGATACAATTAGGATACCATCACCAGAGACTCCAATTGACAAATAGAGTGTTCATCAAGTATAAATGACTGTGGGAGCTCAACAATATGTAGCACCAACATCAAGCGGAATTGTTGAAGTTTCAGAGGAGCAAGCTGACAGAGCTATCCCCCAATTGGTATCTTCTTTTAATATTTTGTCTAGCTACCACCAACAATAGAAAGGAAAATTCCCAAGTGCGCAAATTCTTATGGAAGAAGAATTAGATACTAAAAGGTAGTTTCATAAAGCTTTTAGGGAAGGTCATGAGAGATTTAAAAAGGACATGATAATAAATTGACAAAACTATAGATAGAAGTCAAAACACTTACATAGGAAAATTCCACTTTGATGCAGGAGAAGGAAGAGTTGCTTAAGAGAGCCATAAATAGTCTCAAAGGAAGGTAAAATAAAACCAATTAGCTTTAATAGAGCTCCAAAATCAAAATGTAATAATTTGTGAGAAGACATATATATTACATGACTTACTTAAACTGCTAAAATACTATAGTCTCGAATGTGCAGCATTGGTTGACTGAGATGAAGGGGACCTTGGAAGAACAATTGAATCAATTGATGGAGAGAAATTCCAAACTAATGACTAAAAATACACTACTACGTCTTCTTGGCATCCGTCTCTAATGTTAAGCCACACTTAATTACATCCACCATTGTAGTGTCAAGCCCTCTTGGTTTCTCGCCTCACCATAATCGCGCCACATGGCTCCAAGATTATGGTTGACCTAACACCAAGGTCTTCCATCTCCTAACTACAACTAAAGTAGAGGTGGGTGTACCACACTATTGAGGTTGCTATACTCAATAGAGGTTGTTGTACACTATAAAGGTTGTTGAATTCAATAGAGGTTGTTGTATCACACTAGACTGCTCAACTGGATCAACCAAAGTAGTAGCTTCATCTGTGACCTATTATTTCACCTCTAACTTATGATAAATATCCTCAAAAAATTTTCCTCCCACTTCCTGTTTAGTAGCTACTTCATGGCCTACCTAAACTAAGGCACACACAGTATCCTGTTGCTCCTCCTGAGTAACAGCTTTTGGCTACTCTTGAGTAACAATGTTTGCTTCCTTTTGTGTAACAAATTTTAGTTCCTTTTTTGTAATAGTTTGTGGTGCACTGGTAACTTCTTGCTCTATAGAATTTCTATGCTTTTCCTTTGTAAATGTAGACTCTCCTAATTTAGAAATAGATGTGGTAAAGATACATGTTTAGTCCTTTTCTCTTCATACAGCTCCCTCTATAAGGCCTCCAAGTGTTCCTACAACATAATGACTCTGATGGGCTCTTCCATTTTTAAGTGATCAAAAAATGGGTGAACTAATGTTTCCATCAACTTGTCTTTTACTTGATTCCACATATCCCTCATGTCATTATGCAATTGTTTCTACAATTCTTGAAAACTTTTGTCACTCATAAAAATACTCAAGTTTACTCCCAATTTATCCTCATTTGTGATTGATTTCATTTTGAGTTTCCACAGCAATTAATGCACTCACCTTGTCTGGTAAAGACTAAGGTCCCCTAGAAGGACACTTGGCATCTAGAAGTCCACGGCATGTAGTGGGCTAGGAGGGAGGATTCTAGAGGGAGCTAAAAGAAAGGGAGGTTTTTGGGAGAGAACCTCACGACTCATGATGAGTTCTGGAGCAAAATTTATGGCTGGGAGGATTAGCAGAGAAAAGGCCCTCTATGTTTGAGGAAATGCAACACTGCTATCAGAGCCATGATAAGGGACGAGGTCGCACGAGATTTTGTGGTTCCTGGCATTAATTTGAGTTGTGGATGACACCGAGGTAGGAAGCTAGCAAGAGAGCTACTTACTTCTACTTAGTTCTGCGAGGCAGCACGGATGGCTGGTAGTAAGGCATTAATGCAACATTTCGCGCTCAAGGTGGCCGCATGCTTTGCAAAGCACATCTTAGGCTCCAAGACTCAAGGGCCAAGGAAGATTGGAATAGCTTGCATCATTTCTTGCACAGAGGGAGTGTTGTCGTGTGGGAGTCATGGTTGCTATGCAAGCGTTATATTTTATTACGAGTTGTGCGAGACTATGACTGTCAGGCAGCTTCAGCTCTACTATAGTGACGCAGCCTAGTAGCCTAGAAAGTCTCAAGGCTTGCAAATCGTTGCGTAGCTGTTTGAAAATATCATCATGCAAATCGCCCCATCGACTTGCAAAACATAGAGGGAAGCCACATCATCTAAGGTCTACAAGACCTTCGTAAAAGCCACATCATCAACACCTTTTCTACCCCTCTTCTTCCTAAGGTTTTAAAACCCTTTTTACCCCCTTATTCTTCCCAATCTTCCTAACCTTGCCATTTTCAAAGAAGAAGATTGGAGATGGGTTCGAGGAGTTTGAAATGTAAAGGAAAGGAAATTAAAAGCGGGATTTCAGAGTTCGAGATCGAGGGAAGCAAAAGCGTGGGATTGGGAAGCGAGATCGTGAATTAAAAGAGCGCGAGATGACTTGATTCTAAAGGAAAATCCAAAACCTTGAACAAATATCAAGGAAGTAGGCATCATATTTTTCTCTTTGACATAAAGCGTTTGTATTTATTATTTCTAGAAACTATGCATTTTTTAGTTTAAAAAATGACAACTCCAAAAAGAGATGATATGGTTAGAGAGGCAGAGGAAAGGGCAAGAAAAGGAAAAGCGATAGCTGGAGATAAAACACATGAGGAGGTAAAAATTGAAACTCAAGAGGATAACGTGTGGAAATGGAGGACATAGATTACGGTGATTATGGAATTCCGTATACAGAATTCACTAAACTTGAAACTCGAACACAAAATATAGGAACACAGCTAGGAGTTATCAGTGATACATTAAAAACCCTAGATGAAGCCATAACTAAGATAGCCAATTCTCAATCGGTATCTATTATAAAAAAATCGCCGGTTCCTCCTAATCAAGTTGAGAGGTCACTCGGAACCTCAATGCTTGAGAAATACCAAACCACCTCCCTCGAAACCTCAATGCTTAGAGTCAACATTTCTCGTTCCAGAAGTGGCAAAAAACCAATTGGCAGCCTCCCACCGCTCACTGGTCACTCAACCACAGGCAATGCCTGCCTTGAGCATTTGCCTTCCTTCAAATAGCCTCCCTAATCTTTTGAATCAATGGCTCTCCAAGCTCCCTACATGGAGAAACAAAGGACATGATCATGAAGAGAGGGAGGAGTAGCATCTAAATCTACTTATCATTGCACGTTGCAGACAATAAACTTTGTTCTCCATGGTTGAATGAAGCTCTACACTTGAGAGAAACCTTTGATATGAAGGGACCTTACCTTCGAGCTCAGGTGAGGATTTTTATAAACCTTCATGCATTGGCACACTTTTTCAACTATGATTTTCGTGCTTCTACTTCGGGTGACTATGCACACAGATACATCTGAGCCAGAAACTCCACCCAACAAGGCTCACAAATATGTAGATACATTCATCGCCAGAGCCAAACTTTGTTATCCACCTCAGAGCCATACTTTGCATGTCTACTACTTGTAAGTCTATTAGTCCATGTAAGCATGCCATAAGGACTTGTAGGGGATGAGCATTTTTCGAGCGAAATCTTCCGAGCATCTGAGCAAAGGAAAAAAAAAGCTTCCAACTATGTAAAAATATGGCAAAAATAGATTGGAACAAAATCTAGTTGAAGCCCACATGTAGAGTAGACTTCTCTATGAAAATTCCCTTATGATCCTTCTTACAACTTTTACTTAATAGGGGGTGACATTTTATGATATGTAAAATTGAATGAGTGACAATTTTGTATGTTTTTATGATAAAGCGGTTTAGTTCTAGTGAAAATAAAAGTGTAACAACCATGTTTCCTAAAGAAATACAGTTTTTTAAATCTCTTGAAAAACACGCTCGGATAAACCTGCTCATAGGTTTTTGCTCGTAAAATTGACACATCCTTGTAGGGGATGAGCGGTGTATGGGCTCTTGTGTGCACAAGCCACCCGTGTGGCCTAGCCATTAGTCCGTGTTCTTGACTCTGTTTGACATAGAAATAATGTTGCAAAACTACAAATCTGTTCCGGCTTTTGGAGCAAAATCTCAGGGACCTTGGCCTCCACGTCCATGGCCTGATGTTGTATAATAATTTCAAGAGTGCCAGTATTTGTGTTCGTCCTATGTTATGTGCACGTTGCTCTATGGAAAACCCAGCTTGTCTTCAGGGCACACCTTACTCATGTTGCTCTGTAATGGATGTTGCAATTATACAATGGTTTAGCTTGATTGGCACCTTGAGAGATAGGGGTAGACTCCTTTGCTGGCATAGAGATTTTCCACCAAAGAACCATACATGTTTCTGGTATTCGTAGTAGTCTTCATTCATAGTAGCCTAGAGAATCATATTCGTACGAGATTTTCCCTTCCTGTGATGAATTATAGAGGCTTCATCCCATATATATCACACAAAAACTTGGCTACGTATCCACCTGAGAGCAAACAACTACTATAGCCACTTTGGGACTTGTAAGCAGGCCATAAGGATTTTGTACTAGGAAGCCTCTCTGGCTATACATATCATTACCTCTCTTGCTAGACCCTTAGAAGCTCTATAGCCACTGAGAACTCTATAGTTGAGCCTGTGTGAAAATACATGATGGTCTTCCAATTCATCTTACAGTTTGTCTCCTTAAGAAGAGCTAATTCTCTAGAGCCCATCGTATTGGGATTTCATTGAGCCCGGGAAGCCTCGAGACAGAACTGTGATCTTGTTCTAATAGTCTCTTATGATTGATAATTGTGAATCAAGCATATATATTTGTTCTAGAAGGCATAAGCACTGAATGCATCATTCTTGCCTGCGAGTCTATATGCAACTTTCGTAATTACCTAGTCGTCACTATAACAAGAGAAAAAGATGGAAAAGTTTACAAAGGCCGTAAGCTCTTCCACCTTAGAGAGATCCATGATAATACAGGATATGGGTTATCTAGTGGATACTTAAATAGAAGAGGTCGTTACGCTTTGACACCACATCATTCTCACAAGGCTATATCCTTGCAGCTCACTTACTGACAAGATGGGTTGTTTGAGAATCTCCACACCAAAGGATCGTAGATTTCCAAACAATATAGATTTCTTGGATGGTTCAGTAGCAAAGCAATATATTCCAGAGCCTGCTATTCTTTATAGTTGTCCACGATATTTTGATTACAAATAAGTAGCACAACATGGAAGCTTAAGAGTGTAGTTGCAAAACCTTTATTACTTCTTCATAAGAAGAGTTTACTTTTTATGGGATATGGACTTAAGAAGCCTTTTTGGGATGAAGACTTAGGCATTTTAGAGTCTTTTTGTTGATTCTTCATTTCGTATTAACATGATTTTATTTGCTAGAAACTATTGAATATATGGGTTCTCATTAGCCTTGACAGATATATGCGAAAAGGCCTTGGCATATATATGGGTATATATATATTTTCCTCTAATCTTGGCATTTATACTTATGTAAATATATGTATATCTTGTTAGCCTTGGCACAATGTTTATTTATATTTTAACCAAAGAGATCCTATAAATGTGGAAGTACACATAGCTTCATTATACATTACTTTCATTGGGATAAGAGGAGGACCATTGGTATTACTTACATTCAATTACTGTCAACTGACATGATGGGCACATTATTGGGGCAAGTCCCAAGATCAAGGAGGCATTAAGCCTAAAGTGTGATATTTATGATATAGGGGTTAGTCAATACATATTTCTATTGGTTTTGAATTCATTATAACACGACTTAGTGGGATAATCCTTTCTACTTATGAATGGAATGACTGTGATGATGCAAGAATTGGAGACCCTTTTATGATTTTATCTTGTAGGTTTATGGGCATGGATTACTTTGAAATGGAAACTAGAGAGTTCCATTTCATGATTAATGTCTTTAGCCATCACTTTACAGAACACTTCACCTGTTATATTCTACCTTTTACTTACCACAACTTACTAGAATTCTGACATTTTTGCCCAACGTATGTTTTATAAGAATGCCAAGATTTGATGCTAATCTAGATAGAGTGACATGGATAACAACTATGTGCCGGCATTGAAGCCTAGTTCCATAGCAAAAATGTATTGTTCTAACCTTCATTTTTGTTGTGATGGTGCCAGGTGAGTGGCATACCTCTCCATCAGATTTGCATTGTAAAATCTAAGGCATGAAGATACGGTGTTGGCAACCTTGAGACAAACTCTACAATGGATTATCTCCAAGTACTGATAATTAGGTTTTTGCAATGTATTTTGGTATGAGATGGACTATTCTCACTTATGCAGTATTAAGAGGTTGGTTACTAATGGACTACTCTCACTTTGATACTTTATCAGAAGGAACGGTATGATATAGACTATTCTCAATTATGCAGTATTAAGAGGTTGGTTACTAATGGACTACTCTCACTAGGTGTTTGAAAAGGGTAGAAGCAGATGCTTGCAATTGGTTTACTTTAACATCGGAAACTAGTCTAGTAGTGTAGCAAGATAGATTTTTTGATAGGATGAACTCACACTAGTATGTCCATTGTAAGATTTAAAAAATCTTATGACTAATCTGACCCAATCCATTGTGATGGGTGGACTATTGCCCTCACTTGGATTGTGTATCAGGCCTGTGGTGGGAATACGGTCGGTGGGAAAAACACACACACACACACACACACACACACACACACACACATACTACATGCACGCAAGCATGCGCACGCACACACACACACATACACACACACACACACACACACACACACACACACACACACACACACACATACACACACACACACACACACCCCCTTTGAGATCATGGTGTCCTCCAACTGATGGTTGGGTGATGATGTCTATGCTTGAACATTGGATGCATTTATATTCAATAGGAGAATTTTGTTTTTCGCAATGATCGGGTATCTACCATGAATTTGGATTATTGGCATGCACTTAAAAAAGAACTCTACATGTTTGATAATGAGAAGATGGTGTCTCTTGGATCTAACAGATATATTTTACCAAGATAGTATTCCAGAGCACCTACTTCGACCCTTGGAAGCTAGGCATCCCCCTAAAGAACTTTAAGCCTAGGGAGAAAAAGAGGGGTTATATTCAATAAGTATCTTTTGGACCCAAGGTATCTTTTGGACCACCACTTAAAAGGGTGACACACATTGGACGGACCACTAGGTCCATCCACTTAGTCATGCTTAGAATTGAATGGAGCTCATCCAAGTACTTCTTAGACCTTGATGCTCAAGTTTTTTTGCTTCAACTTGCTTGACTAGACTTTCCTTGATGATTGTTCGATTGTGCCTGATGAGTGGTCACTGGCTTTGCTAAGTGTCTATGGAACCACGGAGAAAATTTTGGCTAGTTCAGCCAAATTTTGTTTTCCTTTGTATTTGGTCAAGTTGACCATGTAGAAGTGCACGTGGCCACAACCTCTTAGAATTTGTGAGGATAAATGGGAATTGGAAACATACAATTAATCTTCTAACCAAGTTTGAATATATTCAAAAGGTCTGCCTTGGAAGCTGACAGAGAGAACAAAGGCGTGCAGAGAGAAGAAGAAGAAGAAGAAAAGAGAGAGAGAGAGAGAGAGAGAGAGGGGGGGGGGGAAGAAGAAGAAGAAGAGAGAGAGAGAAAGGGGGAGAAAACAATACTTGGAAATCCAAAAGAAAATAGCTCCAAAAAGACTTTCCCTTCTCCAGCCTTCAATAATTGAAGGCTTCCACGCGAAACGTGGCAGGCCAAAAATTAAATGTGGAAATTCACAAAAGAGTTTCAATAAAATGCCATGCAAGAAACTTTATACAAAGTGCTAAAGTGCCCGGTCAAGGGCCTTTGACTGTAAAGGAGACGTGGTCAGCTCCGCCGCCTCCTTGGTTGTGTCACTCAACATATCTCATCGATCAGAGCTTTGTTTCGCCATAGCCGCTCTTCTTTTACAGCGTTTCTTCCCCTCTTCCCTTCCATAGCCCTCCTCATTCAGCATAGCACTCTCCTTCTCTCTTCTTCGTCCCTTCCACCCTTCCCTCCTCCCTCATTTTATCCCCTCCCTTTCCTTATGGCGAAGCCCTTCTTCCCCTCCCTCTCTTCCTCCGTTCGTGCTACTCCCTCCCTCTCCTTCCCCTCCCTAGATCTTCCACGTTCCGCCTCCTCCTCCCATATCCAACCTGCCTCCCCCATTAACGTAGGCGCTGTCGGATCTATCCTCTCTCTCGTCGACCGTGACATATCGTCCCGGCCCGACGTTGGCCTCCAAATTGCTGACTACCATCCGGTGGCCGTGCCATCTTCGTGGCGCGATCGATTTTGGTCGAGAAGCAGCAGGAAGAAACTTTGCGACGAGTCGAACGAGAAAAGTCGAACGCAGGGCGGCGTGGAAAGCAGGTTACGGACGGTGAAGGAAGCGGAGGCGAGGATTTCAAAATGGAAGCTATGGCTAAGCAAGCTGAAATGGGATGCAAAGAAGGGGCAAGCATCGAAGGGCTCCGAGGCTGGAAGCGTGATGTTGAATGCAAAAGGGCAAAGGAAGTGCAGGGAATTATGTTCGGAAGAGCAAGCGAGAGCAGGTTCGTGCAGAGAAAGGCAGACATGGGTAAAACCGCTTCGACCAAGGAAAGCAGAGACGACGACGGCGGCCACAAGTCTCATTTGGGAGAGACGCAATGTAGCGCAGATCGCCCCTCTCAATTTCACGCAGCTCAGACAGAGAACACCGAAGCCTTCACTTTAGTTCGGACAAGGTTAGTTTAGTTAGGACGTACAGGTTTGGGACCCTTGTCATTGAGCCAATGTATTGCGCATGCTTGCGGGCTATGCCACCTTGTTTAATCACATGGCCTTCTTACAAACTTGGAAATTTAGGAGTAGTTTGTAAAAGGAGTATGTGGCTCTCGAGATGCATCGATGTATCTCTCTTTGTGTGTGCATATGTAAATTGTATTACGCAAAACCTATGTGTATTTCTCGTTGTGTTTATTGATTGATGAGAGTGATGCAAGTTTACACGCATGTATGTATACATATTGGCCAATTACATGCACAAAACAGTACACACATATCAATGTTACCATTAGATCAATGATTATACCATTTGTGCTCCATCATAATGACGTGACTCAGCTTTGCACCCCTTGGAAATATTGACATATTTGTTCTTACTTAAATTTGCCAATCATCGGGGTTGACAAATAGGAGCTCGCAGAGGGAGTGAGGAGCAAGCCTTTGCCTGCGTGACACACATTCAATGCATGGGGAAATGAGATGATCGAGTCCATGGGTCTAGGAACTAGACCTTCCACAAAATATATGGATGCCCCAAATATTCAGGAAGGGCTCCCAACACAAGAGATCCTGAACCATGGCACATCTTTGAAGGGGAAGATGTTAAAGCCAATTACCGCAAATGCTTACTTGAGGACAAAGCTAGGGAGAGAAACCTCTGGATGAGACTAGGGGCCTCGCGAATGTAGCGAATCGTAGCATCTTGAAACACATCAAGGATGCTGTGAGGAATGCGAGCAATGGCAAAGAGAATCGATTCAACTTCTCTAAGGATGCCTACAAAGATACCTTGCATTGACACTGGTTTGCAAAGAGGTGAGCGTTGGGACCTCCATCCTCTCTTCAATTCATTTAAGGGTGTGTTGTGATAAATCAAAATGACAGGGATGTAGGTCGCTTATGATTAGAAGGACCAAGCCTTAGATTGTGCTTCTTATAGAGCTGAAGTGTGGCATTGATGACAATCTATTGTTCAATTGTTGGTAGCTTGGGTATGAAGTTTTTTGCTAATTTCCCTCATTGTGGTAAAATAGGCACTGCAATTCATGTCTCCAAGTCTTGTAGACCTAAGGAATTGCTTAGGGATTATAGAGGCTGGACAGTGCCCGTGTCTGTGACTGCATATGGATTTGAATTCTTAGTCGTAGTGTGTATGCCCCCAACTCCCCCTAGGAAAGAGAAAAGCACTAGGACATATTAATATGGTTGGCTCCATTGGATGCTAGGACTCAGAGAGTTGAACTTCACTGAGGGGAATGCTAATAGATTCCACCATGCTTCTCCACATTCGAACTTGGAGCAAGAGGCGTGGGAAGAGTTATGCTTGAATCATGATTTGGTCGAGTGTTTGATCACCTTGAATCATGATTTGGTTGAGGGTTTGATCACTTGGGATTGAATGAGTTTACTTAGTGGAACCTTAGGAAAGGGTGCAAATTTCAAGCAGCCTAGCTAGATAGGTTCTTTACGTCTGAGCACGGCTAGTGGATGAGAGGCCCCATAAGAGGCGAGTGTCTTGCGGCATATAGTCTATGACCACACTTCGATAGCTTGGAGTTTTTGTTTTCCCATCACCATAGGGAGGTCCACAGATATCCCATATATGTTTAACAATAAATTCCAATAGGTTTTTGATACGATAATGGAGGTATGGTTGGAAGCAAACTTGATGGGGGTAGATCCTTGTGTAAAGTGGAATGTTGCAATTTGGAGGTTCCATTTAAAGGCTTCAGAATGGGATCTGCAGTATAGGGCTGCAAGAAAATCTATGGGGGGTGTTGACAGTGGCTTACCAATCCTAGAGGATGGACCTAACCAGGTGGAGATTGAATGTGTGATGTAGAAGTGGGAGCTAGAAGGAGCAAAGTCAGCTCTTATCAAAAGTAGGCATCTTTGGTTGGTAGTAGGAGATTGCCCATCGAAGGTGCTCTTTCAATCATAAAAAGTAAACACTGAAGTGAACTGCTAGACAGAGTTGTGGATGTGGAAGGTAATATCATTGATTGACTTTTGGCATGTCATTAGAGTCTTTCTTCAGTTGTTAAGAGCTACAATAGGGGAAAGAGTAGTTCAGGATGAGGAATGGTAGGAATGCATTAGTGAGGTGATGAGGGTAATAGATTACAGAATCTAAGATGGATAGAGAGCCATGCTTGCTAGGCCATTTATGAAGGTTGAGTTAGAGGATGCCCTAAATGCTATAGAAAGTGATAGGTCACCAAGTCTAGATAGCCTTACAGCCAAGTTCTTTAGTGCCTTTTGGGATTTGATAGGTGATGACTTGGCCAATATAGCAAATGTAGTGTTTGCTAATGGTACTGTATCAACGGACATCAACGGACATTAATGCAGGATTGGTACATGGACGGGGTTCACAAGATAAAGCAATGCTTAATGGTCGGTGTAGAAGACAAAATCATTTGCTAGTAGATAGTGCTAAAATTTCTTAACACTATACACCATTGATAGGGCTTCTTTTTCTATGGTGGTATAGTTGATCTCTGCATCATTGAGTTGTCGACTGGAAAAGTAGAATGGATAGTCTTTCTTATGTTCACCAGGTTGACAAAGCACACTCCCAATTGCATACTTGGATCCATTAGTATGAACATGAAAATCAATATCCCAATTGGGAGATGTAGGATGGGTGCTGTGATTAGGTGCCACTTTAAAATCTCAAAGGCTTGGTCACACTCTTCTATCCATAAGAATTCCACTAATAATTTGTAAAGTGGTCTAGCTATCATAGCATACCATAATATAAATCTTCTCTATAATAGTTGGCATGTCCTATAAAGACCTGTACACCTTTGGAATTTGTAGGAGGAGGCAATTCCATGATGATTTTGATTTTGTCCATGTCAGTTGCAATCCCATGTTGAGAAACGATGTGTCCCAAAACAACTCCATGGGTGACCATGAACTGGCATTTTGTTGGATTTAGGGAGATGCCATACTCCCTGCATTTGATTAGTACTACTTCAAGACATTTGAAGTGGTCTTTTATCATCCAAGAATACCTATAAAAACTTATTTAGAAATGACTTGAAGTGTGGCATTTGGTAAGTCGTCTTCTACTCCAGTGGCTTCTTCTCCCAGCTTGACATGAGACATGTAATCGGCAATGTAGTGTTGGGCACCTTTGTGGACCACTATTTTGAAGTTAAATTCTTGAAGTAAGAGGAGCCATCTGGTTATTCTTCCTATTGTACATGGACAAGGTTCACAAGATAAAGCAACGCTTGATGGTCGGTGTAGAAGACAAAATCATTTGCTAGTAGATAGTGCCAAAATTTCTTAACACTATACACAATTGATAGGGCTTCTTTTTCTATGGTGGTATAGTTGATTTCTGCATCATTGACTTGTCGACTGGATAAGTAGAATGGGTAGTCTTTCTTATGTTCACCAATTGCATACTTGGATCCATCAGTATGAACATAAAAATCAATATCCCAATTGGGAGATATAAGGATGGGTGCTGTGATTAGGTGCCACTTTAAAATCTCAAAGGCTTGGTCGCACTCTTCTGTCCATAAGAATTCCACTAGTAATTTGTAAGTGGTCTAGCTATCATGGCATACCGTAATATAAATCTTCTATAATAGTTGGCATGTCCCATAAAGACCTGTACACCCTTGGAATTTGTAGGAGGAGGCAATTCCATGATGATTTTGATTTTGTCCATGTCAGTTGCAATCCCATGTTGAGAAACGATGTGTCTAAAAACAACTCCATGGGTGACCATGAACTGGCATTTTGTTGGATTTAGGAAGATGCCATACTCCCTGCATTTGATTAGTACTACTTCAAGACATTTGAAGTTTTTTTTGTTTAAATGGATGCACAAATCATCCAAGAATACCTGTAAAAACTTATTCAGAAATGACTGCTGTGAACATGACTCACTAGAATGTGGCTGGGGCATTACAAAGGTCGAATGGCATGACTCTATATGCAAAAATACCCCATTCTATTGCAAATGCTGTTTTTGATTGGTCTTTAGGAGCAATTTACACTTGGTTATAGCCACTGAAGCCATCCAAGAAGCTATATATTTCTAAGCCTGCCACCTTTTCCAACACTATTTCTATTAAGGGTAAGGGATAGGGATCCCTAATTGTGGCAGCATTCACATTCTTTAAGTTTACACATATTTTGAGCTTCTTGTTGCATTTAGGCACAATGACGATGGGTGAAACCCAATCAGTGTGCTCTATCTCGTATATGAATCCAGCATCTAGGAGTTTTTCCAGCTTGTCATAAACCATGGTGCCATACTTAGGATTTTGTTGGATTTAGGGAGATGCCATACTCCCTGCATTTGATTAGTACTACTTCAAGACATTTGAAGTGGTTTTTTTTGTTTAAATGGATGCACAAATCATCCAAGAATACCTGTAAAAACTTATTCAGAAATGACTTGAAAGCTGTGAACATGACTCGCTGGAATGTGGTTGGGGCATTACAAAGGTCGAATGGCACGACTCTATATGCAAAAATACCCCATTCTATTGCAAATGCTGTTTTTGATTGGTCTTTAGGAGAAATTTGCACTTGGTTATAGCCACTGAAGCCATCCAAGAAGCTATATATTTCTGAGCCTGCCACCTTTTCCAACACTATTTCTATTAAGGGTTGGGGATAGGGATCCCTAATTGTGGCAGCATTCACATTCTTTAAGTTTACACATATTTTGAGCTTCTTGTTGCATTTAGGCACAATGACGATGGGTGAAACCCAATCAGTGTGCTCTATCTCGTATATGAATCCGGCATCTAGGAAGTTTTCCAGCTTGTCATAAACCATGGTGCCATACTTAGGATTTGTGCGATAAGGTCCACATAACTTAGGGTGGGCACCTTCCCTTATAGGTATCATGTGTATTGCCACATCTAGTGAAATTCCTTTCATCTCTTTGTATGACCATACTAGGCAGTCATGATATTCCATTAGGAGTGCTTTGAGTTTGGTTTCATCTTCTTGTCAAAGTTGTTTCCCCATGAGAACCACTTTTTCTTCCTCCCCTTCAAGGGCGAGGTTTATTGTGCATGTTTTTGTCAGTCTCTCATAGATTGGAGTTTCTCCAATGCTATCAGTTTCTTGAACTTCAGATTCCCTTAGTGGTCTTGGCATTGCTATTGGGACACTGCCACATGTAATTCTTGAAGTACTCTGGCACTTCTTGAAGATTGGCCTCTGATGGTGTTGAATTAGCCTGACATGTGCCATGTGTACTAGGTGGCATAGTTTCATTTACCAATTTGTTAGGCTCTTTTTGCCTTTCTTTTTTTGAAGTCTCTTGATCGAGCTTCATTTGCACATGTGGCTTATATTTCCAAAACTTCTTACATTGGGAACTGTGGGGTAACTTTTCCACTAGTAAGGTGTTCCCAAGTAAGGGTTCATTTGCTACGCATACTCCTTCTAGTCCCTCAGGGGACCATTCAAGAGGCGGTGGTTTTGATTTTGAGGGAGCTGGCTTTGCAAGATACAATTCGACGATCCTTGTTAGGACTCGTTCGAATTCATTGAAGTGTTCAGCCTTGGCTTTTCTACGATTTCCTCCTTCAGCTTTCTTACGGGATCTTCTAGTATTATTCAACTTTGGAGGTTTAACTTTTGGGAGCTCGACTGCCATTAGGGCATGCAAAATGGCTAAGTCGTTATCAAAGATTTGATCTTCAATTTTACCATTGCCCTACCATTGGCAGTCTCAGTTTCAAGGTCCCAAGGAAAATCGGATTCATAATTGGTATGGGTACCTTCTTCAGGTTCATTATTCCACTCGAGGTCAGCCATAAAGAATGGCACCTCTAGATCGATTGGTTCTTCATGTGTGAGTGGAGGATCTACTTGTAGCACCTTAGCATCTATCTATGATAAGATGGGGTCTAATGAATGGCAGTTGTCGATGGTTGCCAATGTTTGTATCCAGTTATTAACATTGCTTTGTGAATCGTCCGCTATGGCATGTTGTTGCATGGGAGCTGATTTGCTTGAGATTGTCGTTGAAGATGTGTCATTCAATGCTCTAGGCACAATTGGTTTTATAGCTACTGTCCCCACATTCACCTTGATTGTGGTGTCGTGATTCTGGATTGTCAGTCTATTAGTTCCCCAGTCATGGAGGACTGATGCTTCCCATAACCAAGGACATCCCAGTAAGATTTGATAGGATTTTTTAGGGAGATCCAAGATTGTGAATTGAAGGGAAAAGCGGACTCTTGTGACCTTTGTTGACACACCATTCACTATTCCCAAGGGTTTAGCCCGTGAATCATTGGCAAGGTGTGTTAAAGCACATGGACCAAGCTCTCCTGTGGGCCCTAATCTACTCTAATGACAACACTAATCTAAGGTGGATGAATCCTGCTACTCTTAGGTGGTTAGGTTTGATTTACAAAATATAGGCAAGGTTGGCAAGGTTTTTGTTTCTAAATACATTCCATTGATGTCACCTTTTAGCTCATGGCTTGATGACGATGCTGTGTAGTTGACTTGCTGGTTCTTCAATCTGCAATCTTCTTCCTTGTGTCCCAGCTTCTTGCAATGGTGACATTTTGGTTTGTTCTTTAGTCTACAATCACTTTGATAGTGACCCATCCTTCTGCAATGGTAGCACTTCGTTGATGTTTTACTAAATAGTGCTTGTTCTTCATTATAGCTATTGCATGTAGATGTCGATGTCAATGTTGATGCCGATGCCTTCAACTCTCTTTATTTTTCAAGAAAAGAGGATACACAGTCCTCAAACTTTGGATTTGGCAAATTCTTCAAAGTGGTTGTCAGTGCACTATACTCTGCAGGCTTGTAAAGGTGCCAATAAAGATGCAAATAAGCCGTAGCTTCATCTTTTTCCTTCCATGCATCATTTTGTGTTGTGGGTATGTCTTCTTTTATAGTCTTCCAAAGCTTTTGGTGCATCAGGAGATATCTCATTTGTGTAGACCATGTGTGAAATCCTTCCCCCGTGAACTTCTCAACAATTGGGGTGCGTATTGCAATTGCAAAGGTCTTACCAGTTGACGATACTTTCAAATCTGGCAGTGTCTAATTTACGTGTAGAGCTCAAAAAATTGATTATTTTTCCTTTTTGGAGCCTGTGCAAATTCCTCCTAGATTGCAAGTTATGCCTTGTCGAAGTTTCTGTGAAGAAGAGAAGGCCTTTGCTAATGTGGCACAGGGATTCACATGCACAATTCCATACTGTGCTTAGCAAGGGACTCTGTGCTTAGGTGGCATTGTGGTGACCTTTAACCTAGCTTGGTTAACCCAAGGTTACACAAATTTTTACCATGGTTCAACTAATCCAGGTAGTTGAACCTAACCACAGTTAAAGTTGACCACCTTATTTGCCATGTGGCTTTTTAAAAAAAGGAACCTTGGAGAAGGAAGAAAGAAGAGCTTTGAGCCTTCTGCAATGATGGCAATGGAGGAGCTCAGGAGCTGCGAGTTGCGTTGATGGAGGAGCTCAACAGTTTTGTTGCGCAGTCATAGAGCAAGGAGCGCCACAGAGTCGGGCCAGTGTAGATGCGTTGTTGACAGCTCCTTATGGGAGCACAACTGTTCGAGGCTGGAGTAGTCAAAAGTTGCAAGGCCTCTCAGGCTTGGAGTGGCTTCATCGGCTTCAGTGGTCGTTGCATGGTGCTCATGGAAGCTCGGATGCTGTGGATGGAGAAGCTTACGTCGAACGGTAAAGGACTGAGAGCTACTAGTTTGCTGGCCTTCGGTTGGGTCGCTACTGAGAGGTGGTTGTATGCAGATGTAGTGGAGGCCATATGGAGTTGTAGACTTCCCAGCCGGCCTCCTTCTTCAGCTACGATGCTCAGCAAGAGCAAACACAAGTAGTTGGCCTCCTTCTTCACCTACGATGCTCTATGTGAAGGCTGAGGCACTGTCAGAGAGACGGCAGTCATCTGTAGGTGTTGACATATGCAGCATCGTCTGTAGCTCGTTGAGAGGTAGCTAGAGCACTACTGAATTGCTGTGGCTAGAGCTGGTTTATCAGTTGGAGGTGTAGAAGCCTCAACAGGCTATTTGGAGACGAGCGTTGATGAGTGTTGAGTAGGCTTTGTAGATGAGGATTGGGCTGCATGCGACTGTTTGCCGGTCCATTGAGTCACCTCGATGAATGGAGCACCTATGCAGCAGGAGTGCCCATTACCCTTGATGGACAGAAGCAACTACCAGGAGCATGTGAGCTTTGGAATATGCGAGGATGGCTCATTGGTGAGGCTACTTGCTAGTTGTTGCCCATCTCTCCTCTTGGAATAGGAGGAGAGTAGATCACTCTCTCACGAGGGATCTCTCTCTTTGGAAGAGAAGAAGAACTCACCCTCTTTTCACAAAGGAATCACTCATGAACTTTTCAAGAAATACATTGATTCAGGTGCATCAAACCACATGACAGGTCATGCAGAATGGATGCAGGATGCAAGGAAAATGGAAAGACTAGGATTTGTGGAGAGTGGTGATGATACTACACATCCTATTGTGCAGATTGGTAAAATTCCTTTCTCTATGCAGGATGGGAAAAAGAAATACGTGTCTGATGTATTTCATGTCCCAAATATCATCAAGAACCTGGTTTCTATTGGTCAAATGGTTAAGCAGGGCTTGCAGGTCAGATTTAATCCTCATGGATGCTTTGTTGAGGATATGAAAAATAAAGGTCGCTTGATAGCAAAAGGGAAGAAGAAGGGTAGGATGTTTATGTTGGATGTGGACATGCCGGAATTGAGTGCAGCAATGTTTGCACATGGGACCGGTGTAGTTGCAGATATTGATATTTGGCATAAACGCATTGGTCATGTTTATGTACAACGACTTAAATTAATGCAGGCCCAAAATATTGTTGTAGGATTGCCTAAGTCCAAGGTTGCAGAAATGCATAATGTATGTGAAGGCTGTGAATTTGGAAAATAGGAAAGGAAACCATTTTTTAGACATGTTCAAGAGAGTAAGAAGCCATTAGAATTAATCCACTCTGATGTATGGACTACTAAAGCTGGATCTATTGGAGGGTATCCTTATTTTGTCACTTTTATTGATGACTACAGCAGAAAAGTTTGGGTGTATTTTATGCAACCCTGAAAACTCCATGATCTACGAGGGAGACGAGTTCTCCACCATGTACTCTACCCTAACCTTGGAACCTTATTCTAAACCCTGGAACCTCCTTCTGAACCTTGGAACCTCCTTCTAAATCCTGGAACACTTTCTAAACCCTGGAACCTCCTTCTGAACCCTGGAACCTCCTTCTAATCCATGGAACTCTTTCTAAACCTTGGAACTCTTTCTAAACCCTAGAACCTCCTTCTGAACCCTTAAACTCCTCCTAAACCCTACAACCCCCAATGAAGGCGAAAGCCTTCATTACTTCAACAAAGATGATTTACGTTCCTTTTACACATGTAGGCACTTTATTTGCTTACCACACTTAAGCCTACGTCTCTCATCGGAACACGACTCGAGGTCCTAAGCTACACATATACTACAACCAACAATCCCAATATATCTGTAGGTGACAAAAAGCCTCGGAACCCTACAAACATAGTATACCCAGCTCTTCCTACGAAAGCAGTAGGAAAGAGCCAATAGAGTTCCAGGGTTAGAAGGGGTTCCAAGGTTTAGAAGGAGGTCCAAGGTTTAGGAGTTCCAAGGTTTAGAAGAGGGTTCCACGGTTAGAAGGAGTTCCAAAGTTTAGAGTAGAGGAGATTCTCCTGATCTCAATCTGCCTGTCCATGGCGAAGTATGTGAACCACTGCTAGAGGACACTGTAGGTCCACTAATATTTTGTGATTGTTGCTGTGAAAAGGGTTTAGGGGAGCATAGGAGTGGGAGAGGAAGAAGGTGTAAGAGCATGGAGGAAAGAAGAGAGATGAGGGAGGAGGAGGAGAGAGGAGGAGGAGGAGGGAGGAGCAGGAGGAGGAGGGAGGAGGAGGAGAAAGGAGGAGGTGGGAGGAGAAGAGGGAGAGGATGGGTTACAAGGTTGGAGGAGAGGGGAGGAGGAGTTGCAAGGTTAGGACATGCTTTTGGACGTGCAGTGCAAGGAAGCATGGACATTTGAGACAAATGCTTGGAATGCCAAAGTAGACTCAACACAATGCCCCAAAGAGTGTGGGCTTCATTCCATTATGGGGTATTTATATAAGTTGGAGAGCTTCTCTCATCAGCACAGAGGATCAGGTAGCTAACATATTCATGAAGGCATTGGGAATCGGGACTGAGCTTGAGGGGGAGTGTTGAGATATTGAGCTCCACTCATGATATGCCAGGGTGACCATTGTGCATTTATGTCACCGACTTGTTAGCTGCAGATGCGGTTGGTACACCGCCCATGAATAATAGCTAGATGATAGCTATCCTTATGTACTCTAGTTCGTGGCTCAGTTAGTATGCCACCTTAGTTAGCTGAGTTTGGTTTGAGACCCACATATAGGGTTCTTCTATTTCTTTATACTAGAGTTCTTTTGGCTTTCACAACTAAGAAGAGGAAAACTATTTTTAGCCTCCACCTTTGTGTGTATTCCCCCATTGTGTATGTGAGAAAGCCGCAAGTGAGACTCCTTCCTTCTCTCCCACTATCTTCACACTTTTGCTATTATTCAACTTTAGAGGTTCAACTTTTGGGAGCTTGACTGCCATTAGGGCATGCAGAATGGCTGTCATTATCAAATATTTGATCTTCAATTTCGGCATTCACAGCCTCTATTTCAAGGTCCCAAGGAAAATCTGAGTCATCATTGGTATGGGTACCTTCTTCAGGTTCATTATCCCACTTGAGGTCAGTCATAAACAATGGCATCTCTAGATCGATTGGTTCTTCATGTGTGAGTGGAGGATCTACTTGTAGTGCATTAGCATCTATCTGTGAGAAGATGGGGTCTAATGAATGGCAGTTGTCAATGGTTGCCAATGTTTGTATCCAGTTATTGACATTGCTTTGTGAGTCACCCGCTATGGCATGCTAGTGCAGGGGAACTAATTTGCTTGAGATTGTCGTGGAAGATGTTTCATCCAATGCTCTAAGCACAATTGGTTTTATAGCTCCTGTTCCCACATTCAGCCTGATTGTGGTGTCGCGATTCGGGATTGTCAGTCTATCAGTTCCCCAGTCATGGAGGACTGGTGCTTCTCGTAACCAAGGACGTCCTGGTAAGATTTGATAGGATTTTTTGGGGAGATCTAAGCTTGTGAATTGAAGGGAAAAGCAGACTCCTGCAATCTTTGTGGACATGCCATCTACTATTCCCAAGGGTTTAGCCTCTGAATCATCAGTAATGCATATGTTGAAATTAGCCTTTTGCATTGGTGGGAGACCCCATTCTTCATAGAGCTTCTTTGATAGGACATTTACACCTACTCCACCATCTACTATGGCTTGGACTTCATTATATGCCTTGTGAATCAAAGGCATAGTAATGTTGCATATGTCATCTCTCTCACCCATCTGCACAGGGATATCTTCAACGTCATTCCTAGGTGGAGGGGGATTTGTGCATTCAATCCATCCTTTGAAACTCTCCCAGAGATTGGAACAATTCTGTAGGAGGATTCTGATGGGAATTGACACAAGGCAACTCAAGATGCTAGAGAGTGTGGCTCCTTCAAGTTGACATGGCAGTACATTATGTTGTGGAGTCTATTGTTGGAATAAAGGCTCGAGTACAGTATTAATACTTTGTGGGACCAAGTCATGGATTGGGTCTTGAGCTTGTTTCTCAGCCTCAAATTGGGCTTGTTCCTTTTGTACCCATTGATGAAGTGCCTGGAAATGAGCCTTCTCCACCTCTGCATTTGGATATGGAGCTTCTTTTATTTGAGGCTTGAGAGTTGATGTGGATGAGCTCGACTACTTATTTTTTGGCAGAGGTGGAGGCACTTGTACTTTCTTTTTAAGAAGTCGCTTTGGTTGGATTGGAATGTTAGGGTCCTTGATGGCCTCTTTCTGTTGGCATGTAATTACATTTACAAGTTGTGAATTTATACTTGTCGAACCCAGACTTTGATGGTCCACCCCAATGATGCCAATTGGGACGTCACGCTTAACCTCTGTTTGGTTCTAGGACCTTATTTTCCATGGGACAATCCATACGAGCATGTCCTATGCCACAATCTCTACAGAGTGGTTGGAAAGTAGTGGGGCTACCACGATGAGGGCACTTTGCGATCCAGTGATTTTTGCCACAACCATAGCACTTGATTGGTGCTTGATATGTGTTGGGATGTGCTTGATTTGCATAAACTAGTATTAGACCCTCTGCACCTTCTACATAGTACACTGGGTACTCTGTTTCATACTCAAATAACGAGTCTACTTCCTTGGCTTGTAATTGATGTATTGGAACTGCCTGAGGAGCTGGATTTGGTGCTCTTAGATATGGTCATGGATTCGGATTCCTGAGTAGTTGTGGGACTTGTGTCCGAATGGGAAAAGGATTTAGCCTTGGAGCCTGTGGTGCTTGTGCAAGTGCCGGTTGCCTGTACACCGGCATGGGTGCCACTTGGTATTATTGAGGTTGAGGCGGGTTGTTGCGCATGTTGAAGATGCAACTGTTTTCATCATGGCCGCTGAGGACGCAGATATGACACCACAACCTTGGTGGTGGATTTGCTTGTGTAGTGATCCTGGCTCTTAGGACGAGGCACTCATTTGCTGTATGATTGGCCATGCAGTGTGGACACCAGACATTTTCTCACCGTGGATATGTTTGAGTTGGCGGCTGAGACAAGTGAAGTTTTTATTCCATGGCTTGCATCATGTCTTCATTCAGCTTCATGGCCATGGCCTCTAGGTGATCTTCATTTGACGTTTTGGTAGTGTCCTTTGATTTATCCTTTTTTGAGTGCTTATCTCATGTATGGGATCTGCCATCATCACTGCTAGTGTCTGAATCGATCATGCCATCCTCAATGTCAATGGTTGCCGCATGAGCAACACTGAATGTTTCATAGATGCTTATCTTTTTCATATCCTTTTGAATTTTCTTTCTTAGTCCTGCAATGAACCATGTCGTGAGGTACTTTGCATCTGAGCATGGGTCACATTTAGCAATTAATCTTTTCATCTTACCCACGTACGTGCATACTTCTCATCGGCCTTATTCGATCTTGCTTAATTGGAGAGCGGGATCATCTTGTAGCCTCTCCGTTTGAAAGCATCGTTTGAATTCTATTTGAAGTAGGTCCCATGTGGGGCGCTCTTCCACTAGAAGGTCTAGGTACCATTTAGATGCTTCATCAGTTAAGGCCATGGGAAACCAAGCCACCTTTGTTTCATGAGATTGATCTCCACCTGCTCCGCATGCAGCATCAAAATGCTAGAGAAATCGGGCTAGATCTCCCCTACCATTATATTTTGGAAGTTCCAGTTTTCCCAAGGGACGTTTTCCTTGATTGTGATTATTTCTTCGATTAAAGAAATTGTCAGCCTCTGTGTCGAGGTCGAGATCCCCATCGTTGTCATGACGGTGTCCAGCCATGTTAGGCATGGAGGAGTTAAAGGGAGTGATTGGATCTCAGGGGGGAATTCGGGGTAGAGGATTGGCGGGGGCGGTTGTTGCAGTGGAGTTATATGCAGATGTGGTGAGCATTGGAGTCAAAGGCATTGGTCGGAATGTAGCTGCATGCAGATTGGGCGAGATTTGCCAAGGGCGTCTCTGCCACAAGTGCGGGTGTGGATGTATTTTTGTTGGGAGGGTTAGAGTGGTGTTAGTTTGTGTAGGGACCATCATGTTAATAATGTGCCTAAGATTGTCCTACATGTGTAGGGAAATGTGCCGGTGTAAATGGATCGTTAATCGGAGGTCACGACATGAAGATATGAATGAATTTATGTGAAACAAGGCCCACACAAGGGTGCGAATGAGCAAGTGCTAGGGATGCAGAAATGGTGTGCAATGGGCTGGAAAAATTCCTCGTAGCATGGTTGTTTCTGTGTGTGAAATATGGGTCCAAATGGGGTTCAGTTTGGGTCCCAAATGGATGAGTTACGAGGGGTTAAAGTAGGGGTAAAATTTGCTTTTTTTTTTGGGGGGTCCTAAGGGTGGTGTGAATGGACTTTAGGTCCAATTGAGGGGTTGGAACCAAGTTAAGCTAGTTAGGTTAACTAACCTATATCCTCCAAGTTACTATAACTGGGAGGTTAACCTAACTAAATGCACTAACTACAGTTAGTGACTAATTGTAGGTTAGTTATCTAACCTAAGGTAAATTGAACCTAGGTTGAACCTAACCTAGTTAGACTAACTAACTTAGGTTAACCTAACCTAACCTAGTTAGACTAACTAACCTAGGTTAAACTAACCTATGGTTAGTTAACCTAAGGTTAATTTTAGGTTAGTTTTTTTGTCAAACTTTACTGTGTGTAGGGGGAAGTGTCACGGCAGCAGCACAACGGGGGGATTTTTTTTCGAGAGGCAATGTAGGGGGTGGTTTTTGAGAGCAGGGGGGAAAAGGAGGGTGGAGGGGCGAGTGAGGGGTGGGTGGTTGTGAGGGTCGAGGGGAGGGGAAGGGGAAACGGAGGGAGAGGGTCGAGGGGAGGGCATAGGCAGCGCAACGCAGGCGTGGAGGGGTGTAGAGCAGGGGGAGAGGGGACAAGGGCGGTAGTGCAAGGGAGGAGGAGGGGATGGAGTAGTGAGGGTGGAAGGGATCGGGTGCAGGCGCAGAGGCCGATGGGCACCGCTATCACGCACCACCGGCAGGCGCTACGAGCACCACTGCGGACGCTTGGCCCACAGCAAGGGCTTAGACCCTTGCTTTAGGTTAGGATTAGGAGGAGCGACCGGCAAGGGGGGATAGAGAGAGAGAGAGAGAGAGAGAGAGAGAGAGAACACGAGGGAGAAAGAGAGAGAGCAAGAGAGAGAGTGTGAGAGAGAGGGGGAGGGAAAGAGAGAGAGAAAGGGGGAGGGATAGAGAGAGAAAGAGAGAGAAAGAAAGAGAAAGAAAGAGAGAGGGGGAGGGAAAGAGAGAGAGAGGGAGAGAAAGAGACAGAGAGAGAGAGAGAGAGAGAGGGGGAGGGAAAGAGAGAGAGAGGGGGGAGGTATAGAGAGAGAAAGAGAGAGAGAGGGGGGAGGGAAAGAGAGGGGGAGGGATAGAGAGAGAGAGAAAGAGAGAGAGAGGGGGAGGGAAAGAGAGAGAGAGGGGGAGGGATAGAGAGAGAAAGAGAGAGAGGTAGAGGGATAGAGAGAGAAAGAAAGAGAGAGGGGAGGGATAGAGAGAGAAAGAGAGAGAAAGAAAGAGAGAGGTAGAGGGATAGAGAGAGAAAGAGAGAGAAAGAAAGAGAGAGGGGGAGGGATAGAGAGATAGAGAGAGAGAGAGAGAAAGAGAGAGAGAGGGGGGAAGTGGGAGGGGGTGGTGGTGGAGGGGGGTGGTGGAGGGAGGAGGGGGTGGTGGTGGAGGGGGGAGGGGGTGGTGGAAATGGAGGGGGCTTGGGGGAGGGTGGAGGGGGGAGGGGGGATGAGGGGGGGTGGTGGAGATTGAGGGGGGGAAAGGGGGAGGGGGAAGGGGGTGGTGGAGATGGAGGGGGTAGTGGAGATGGAGGGGGGGAAGGGGGGAGGGGGTGGTGGAAATGGAGGGGGAAGGGGGGGAGGGGAGAAAGAGGTGGTGGAAATGGAGGGGGGAGGGGGGAAGGGGTGGTGGAGATGGAGGAGGTAAAAGGGGGAGGAGATCGTGGTGGAGATGGAGGGGGGGAGGGGGTAGTGGAGATGGAGGGGGGAAGGGGGTGGTGGAGATGGAGGGGGTAGTGGAGATGGAGGGGGGGAAGGGGGGAGGGAGGAAGGAGAGAAAGAGGTGGTGGAAATGGAGGGGGGAGGGGGGGAGGGGAGAAAGAGGTGGTGGAAATGGAGGGGGGAGGGGGGAAGGGGTGGTGGAGATGGAGGGGCTAAAAGGGGGAGGAGATGGTGGTGGAGATGGAGGGGGGAAAGGGGGAGGAGGAGAGGGGGAGGGGGTGGTGGAGATGGAGGGGGGGAGGGGGGAAGGGGGTGGTGGAGATGGAGGGGGGGAGGGGGTGGTGGAAATGGAGGGGGGAGGGGGGGAGGGGAGAAAGAGGTGGTGGAAATGGAGGGGGGAGTGTGAAGAGAGTGGGAGAGAAGGAAAGAGTCTCACTTGTGGCTTTCTCACATACACAATGGAGGAATACACACAAAGGTGGACACTGAAAACAGTTTTCCTCTTCTTAGTTGTGAAAGCCAAAAGAAAGGAATAGGTGAACCCTATATGTGGGTCTCAAACCAAACTCAGCTAACTGAGGTGGCATACTAACTGAGCCACTAGCTAGAGTACATAAAGATAACTGTCATTCAGCTATTATTCATGGGCGGTGTACCAACTGCATCTGTAGCTAACAAGTGGGTGACATAAATGCACAACGGTCACCCTGAGCTCGATATCTCAACAATCCCCCTCGAGCTCAATCCCAATTCCTGCACACTAAGTAGGTCTCTGAACCTGCACAACTTCTCTGTGCCCAATGCCTTCATGAATATGTCGGCTACCTAATCCTCTGTGTTGACATAAACTAGATCAATAAAACCTACTAGAACCTTCTTCCACACATAGTGATAATGCACCTCAATGTGCTTTGTTCTAGCATGATAGACTGGGTTATTTGCCAAGTGTATACTACTCATGTTGTCACAATAAATGACAACTGGCCCATCTATAGACTGATGCATATCATAAAGTAGCTTATGCAACCAAGCTACCTCACATGCAACCTTTGCTACACCCCTGTACTCAGCCTCTGTGCTCGACAAGGCAACTGTAGGCTTTTTCTTGCTGCTCCAGTGACTGTAGCACTCCCAAAAGAGAACACATATCCACTGGTAGATCATCTATCAGAAATACTACCAACCTAATCGGCATCAGTGTATCCATGCAACTGTATCTAAAACCTCATCTCATAAAATAGTCCATATTGCAATGTGGCCTTCACATACCTCAGTATGCTTCTACCCACATCCAAATTCGGTTTCCTTGGAGCCTCCATAAACTGACTTACCAAACCAACAGCATAGCTCAAATCTGGCCTGGTAATAGTCATATAAATCAAACTTCTTACTATGCATCTGTACATAGTAGGGTCTTCCAAAAGCTCACCTGCATCTGTGCTCAACTTCACATTCTGCTCCAAAGGAACTGAAATAGGCTTATAGTCTGTCATCCCATATTTGGACAGCATGTCCAATCCATACTGCCTCTGCAAGCACCATATCCCACTTGTGGATCTAATCACCTCAATGCCCAAGAAGTAACACAGCTCTTCCAAATCCTTCATCTCAAACTTCTGCTTCAATAACATTTTCACATGAAGGATATCTTCATCACTATCACCTGTGATGATCA
>NC_141598.1:49302046-49350224 GCF_047967505.1 Dipteris shenzhenensis | reverse complement strand
TAATGATCGCTCTCTCCTCTCTTATCTAACCGGCACACACAACTCCTTCACGGTTGCCCGTGCCTATTCAGTTCTCCGCCTGCCCCTAGAACTTCCGTCTTTTCATATCTCATTAATAAACTAGATACAACGTATTAATAATAATCTAAGGACTAATGATCTAAGGACTCCCCCCCTAGCTCCTCTTTACTGTGGCTGCTTTTGCCCCTAACACTTGGCACTCCCGGGGAATCGGATTCTGGATCCGCATCCAAACCCACCGGTTCTCCGCTACGGTTCATCCTCGACGTCGCCACCGTCATCGTCCGCCGCCGCCGCTGCTGCCGCTGCCACCGGAACTGCTGGAACTGCTGGAGCCGCCGGCGCCGGTACGGGTACTGCCGGAGCCGCTTGCGCCCGGTCGAAGTAAAGGTAGCTGCTGCGGGTTGAGAGCATGGGCATCCACAAAAATTTGGAGCTGTCCATAGAAAGGTGGTGCCGCCGCCCCCGCCTGCTGAGCTACTGCCACCATCCGATGAATATAGCGGCATGCTGTCCGCAGGTCAACCAACATAGCTGCTCTCTCAACATGACTCGTTCTCCGCAGCTGTTGTAGCTCCTCGGCATGCAGTCGGGTCTTTCAGATAAAGCGAGTTCGAGATCGGTTACCCGCATAGTGCGATCTGCTTTCTTGGCCACACTATCCAGTCGTTTCATTACCCGCCCCAATTCCTTGGTTTGGGCACCTGTTGAGGGGTCTGGCGTAGTAGCTCGGAGCTGCAGCAAATCGGCCATGAGGCTCTTCACCTCAACTTCATGTTGCTGGTGCTCTTCTTTCCGGGCGAGCTTGAGTGCCAACAGCTGAGATCTTGCATCGTCACACTGCTGTTGTACCACCGCGACGTGTTCTTTCAGCTGCAAAAAGTGCCTTGCGTCCAAGGATTCCCCGTCCGCTGGCTCCGGAAAGGCTGCCACAAAAGCGGCTGCTGCGTCTGCTCGGGGTCGTGGCGTCATCGCGGTCTCGGGTCTTTTCCTCTGGCCTTCGCTCTTCGGAGGGCTTCTTCCAGCTCGGCGATTCGTTTGACATAGCCTTCGGCAGAATCCACCGGTCCCGCCGCTGTCTGCTTCCCGAGATTATTGGCCGATGTAGAACTTCCACCCTCCGGTTGTGCCGCAGTGGCCGTCACCGGTACTGGTGGTAAAGCGGCTGTTCCTGCGCCCCCTCCCGCCGGATCATCCTCATCCCTCCGGGCCAACCGTCGGTCGAGAGGCCTGCAAGCCCGCTCCAGCTCTACTCGCAATTGATGTTGATGATCAAGAAAAATACCCTGCATCTCTGCGACGAAGGCTTCCGATAAATCCAACAAAAGGGCCTCGTCCAGCATGCGTGTAGAGCTAGAGGGTTGCCGGTACGCCATCACTTCCGCTTCCAACAACTGCACCCTGGCGGTCGCAGCTGTAGCCTTCTCCGTCAATTGTTCCGTCAGCCGCAGGTGTTCTTGAGTTTGGGCGACAATCGCCGTCCGTGCTTCCTCCATATCCTGCTGTCGCCGTGCATCCACCTGTTGGAGTCGTACCAACTGCTCCTGCAGCTGTTGATTGCGTTCGAGCAGCCTGGCATTTTCCTGGCGCAACCTCGCCTCATTCTCCTCTAGCTGCCCCTTCTGAAAACATTGGAGCAAGCGCTCCGCCAACCGTCGTGCCGTGACCAGATCATAGGTCTCCTCCGGCGGAGATAGCTGCAGCTCACCACTCCCCCTTGGGACTACACGGGCTTCCTCCTGACCGGCCTGTCTCCCCGAACTGTCCTCCCGAGTGTGGACTGAGCTTTCCCCTTGCAAGGCCTCCGCTTCCGGGCGGGTTTTCTTCAACATGCCTCCTTCCGGCGCGAGAGCCAACTTTCGTTTCAATAAACTGGCCATGCGGCTCGATGTTGCTGAGACCGCTGGCCTACTCCTCGGGCTACCCTGTGGAACTTCTACCGGAACCGCTGGCCTACTCCGCTGGCTGCCCTGTGGAACTTCGGCCGGAACCACCACCGCAGGTACGACCGCCGGAACCTCCACCGCAGGTACTACCGGAGTCACCTGGTTCCTTGGCATCAGCGTCAGAACTCCCTCCGTTGTTGATCTCGCTGGTTCCACCTCCTTGGACTCCTTGTCCGAACCCTCGTCTGTGGACTCCTCCACCTCCACATACGATCCTGGGATGACCGGTTCCGCATCTGGTCCGAACAAAAAGAATAAGACCTGCCCCATCCGGGATGTTGCCGTGGGCTTCAAGAGCTTCTTGGCCACCTCCAGAATTCTGTCCGCCAGCAGCTTCGCCCAGGGAACCGGTTTCCCTTGCTCCGCCCTCTGGAAATAGGTAAACTGGGTCTGTCCCAGTAACTCTGCTTTCACCTTCTGCCAGAGTGCCTCTGCAATAAACTTGTAGCATATCTTCGTCGAAGCATCCAGCTTCTTCATATTATACTCCCGCCTTGCAACCTGCGCCGAGAGCTGCCTCCATGGCACTGCTGGTAAGCTTCGTGACTTTGCAGGGGCCATCCACCGGCAAGTGCAAACGGGCCGCTACCAGCTCCTTGCATAAGGTGAAAGTTTTGCCATACACCACGACCTTGCGCCCGCGTGCAAGCTGCGCCAAGATATCCTGCGCCAATGGATGAACTGGTGTCGTAGCCCATGGCAAACCTGCGAACTCCACCAGGCGAGCTCGTGTCAGCCAAGACTGCACAGCCTCATCCCCAACAGGTAATGGATTGATCAGATGGAAGACCACCATAGCGGCGAAAAGCTGGGATGCGAGGGAGAAGAGTTCTGGAAAACAAAGAGTTGGAAATAAGCCCCCTTTTGCTTCCAAAGTGCCTTTTGGATGCCCTGGTGAACTCCTTGTTTGCATGCAACGATCAAGTGTCCCATCATTCTGATAAAAGCCCCACTTCGAAGATTCAGTAGATTGCATGGCGGCGTCCGCGCCCCGCAACACGAAGCTTTGCTCCCACCGTTTCTCGGAATAAAGTGAGTGAGACCACACGTGCGTATTAATAGCCCCCATCATCGGTTTCTCCACCGAAATGGCTACAAATGCATTTGAAATGATCTTCACAGGTGGTTTCTCCGGAAATGGGTAAGGTGGCATGGGCCCTGTATATGGTCGGAGACGAAATCCATTTACCGGCTTCTGCAACAGCTCCCCCTGTAGTGTTCCTAATCGGAACGTGCCGTCACCATAACGCTCCACCACCCAATACGGACCTCCCCACCGTAACTTCAGCTTACCCGGATGCGGACCCATCCGAGTATTAAACAATATCACGGCATCTCTCCGTTTGAAGGTCTTCTTCTTTGAATGACGGTCCACCCAGACCTTCCGTCTGTCCTGGACTACCTGTGCAAGATACGCACTGTAGAACCGCTCCTCACCCAGCCGATCCAGCTGTTCAATCCTCCGGTCTACGGACTCGTCCCAGCCCAATTTCTCTGCCACTGCAATCCGCAGACTCGGTACTAGGAATTCCATGGGACCACTGCTTCAACTCCGTAAACCAACTTGAATGGCGTGAACCCCGTCGCAACCTTATAGGAAGTCCGGAACGCCCATAATGCGGAGTAAAGTTTTTCATCCCAATCTGTCCGATTTTCATTGACCAGCTTTTTCAAAATGACTAACAACACCTTATTCGAGGACTCCGCCTGTCCGTTTGCCTGAGGGTAATACACTGTGGACTTCTTATGAATGATCAGGTGCCGGGTAACCAGTTCCCGTAACACCGCATTAAGGAAATGCCCACCTTGATCCGTGACGAGCTCAACCGGACATCCGTATCGTGTCATAATGGCTTCATAAAGGAATCTGGCCACAGCCTTTGCCGAATTATCCTTCAGTGCTCTGGCCTCCACCCATTTGGTACAGTAATCCGTCGCCACCAGGATATACCGGTTACCTGTCCTCCGCGCCGGCGGCGAAAACGGACCTACAAAGTCCAGCCCCCACTTCATGAACGGTTCGAGGGCCAGTATGGGGTTATGCGGCATCCGGTCCCGACCTGATGGCTGGCCCAACCTCTGGCACACATCGCATCTTTTGACGAACCTATGCGCATCCCCCATTAATGTTGGCCACCACAGACCTCCTTGGAGTACCTTCCGTCCGGTTACTTCTCCTGCAAAGTGTCCACCGCTGATTCCTTGGTGAGCCTCTTCCAGGATGACCTCCTGCTCATGTGGGTACACACACCGTCGCAACACACCATCCAGCCCCTTTTTATACAATTGGTCAGCAATGATCCGGAAGTCTCTGCTCTTGAGCGCGAGCCGTTTCCGCTGGTCTCGTGACATTCCGTCGCGCATCTGGCCCGTGTCGACAAAGTGAAACATGTCGTCGTACACGTCTTTGGAGCTACCAGTACCACCGCCTCCAGTTCAAACAGCTGGGCATCCGGAAAATCGTCTTCCACACCCATCGGGTCTTCACCAGATTCCAACCGCGAAAGGTAATCCGCTACGGCATGTGTACTGCCTGGTCGATGGACCACCGTGAAGTCGAACTCCTGTAAAAGCAGCATCCACCGGGCCAACTTTCCAGTGAGCTCGGGCTTGTGTACCAAATACAACAAGGCGGAATGATCCACATGAACGTGAACCGATTCCCCAACAGGTAGTGACGAAACTTGGTTACGGGAATAAATCATCCCCAATGCTTCCCGCTCCGTAGTAGAGTAATTCCGTTCGGCTTTTGACAACCTTCGACTTGCATAATACACCGGTCGGAACCACTTAGTTGTCGCTTCCTGCATGAGGACACTACCAATAGCCACGTCCGAGGCATCCACGAAGACATGAAACATCTTCGCCCAATCTGGCGGCTGAACCACCGGTGTTGTCGCCAACATCAGTTGGAGCCGTCGAAAGGCTAAGTCACAAGCAGAAGACCAGACTAACGGTACTTTGTTGAGTTGGTCATACAGTGGTGTCGCCACATCCGCCAGATACCGCAGCATTCGGCTGTGCCATTTAACCTGCCCTAGGAATCTCCCCGAGCTGCTTACCGTTGCCAGGAACCTTTGCCTGCCGGATCGCTTCGACCTTCGCCGGATCTACCGCAATGCCTTCCGCCGAGACAATGCAGCCCAGCAGCATACCGCTGCCCACGGCGAATGCACATTTCATAGGGTTCAGACACAACCGTGCCTCCCTACACCGGGTTAAGCATTTCTTCAGATGCTCAAGGTGCTGCTCGCGACTCCCAAAAACACTGAAATCGTCCAGAAATACCTGCATAAAGATTAGTAAATAATCATGAAATATCTCTTGGACCATGCGTTGAAATGTTGCCGGAGCATTCTTTAGCCCAAATGCCATCACCAGGAAAACAAATGCTCCCCACTCCGTGATGAAGGCTGTTTTCTCTCGATCTTCTGGTGCCATCTGCACCTGGTTATACCCACTGAAGCCATCCAGAAAAGAATACATCTCGTGACCTGCCACTGTATCCAGCATAGTATCATTAAACGGCAATGGAAACGGATCCGTGATTGTCGCCGCGTTAAGCTTTCTGTAGTCAACACAGACCCGCAACTTCAAATTCTTTTTCGGAACAATCACGATTGGCGAAAGCCACGTTGCACGGTCAACCGGACAGATAAACCCGACCTTTAGCAACCTGTCCAGCTCCTCCTTCACCCTCTGGGCATAGTTCGGATTCATTCTATACCGTTGTTGCCGAACCGGTATCGCATCCTTCTGCAGATTGATCCTGTGCTGATAGAATTTGGGATGGATGCCGAGCAAATCTGTGTAGTCCCAGGCGAACACGTCTTTGAAGGATTTCAGCAATGTCTCCAATTTTCCCCGAAATCCTTTATCGAGCTTCGCACTGACACGGACGTTCTTTGGCTCCTCCTCCGTCCCGAGGTTAAGATCCAGCAGCTCGTCTTCTTTGACCCTCCGCGAGCGACGGAGTTCCTGCTCGAAAACTCTTTCCGCCTCCGCCACTCCCCGCTTCATCCAGGCATGTCTCCTGTGCCTTCCGGTAGACTCCCTTCGACTGGTTCTTCCGTGGAACTGGATGACTCCTACGTAGCCGAGGGAATCTGATGCTGATATTGCTTTAAAACGGCAACCACATCGACCTCGAACAAGCTTACCAGCTCCGTATTCCTACTGAAGTACTCATCCTCCTCTTCGACCCCCATTCCGTCCATCATATGGATACCTTCCGCCATCGTCGGTCGGAATGGCGTCCTCAGCCCTTGTTTGGTATGTACCGAGAGCTTCAGCTTCTTTTTCCTTTCCGAATGGTGATGCGGTCGGATTGCCAGTCTTGTTTCACACGGGCCTGCCGCAACCACGGTCTTCCGAGCAATAACGGGTATGACCCGCTAATATCCTCCATCCGGAGAATCACCGCAGCGATTTCGAACTTTACGCCGCAAACCTCCATTTTCAATCCACGGAGCAATCCTAACGGCTGCACTCTTCGTTGGTCGGCCATCCGAACGGCGAAGGGTGCGGATTCCCATTTTGTGATACCCAATGGCACCAGCATTTGTTCGGACAGGATGTTGACCCCAGACCCTCCATCGAGCAACACCCCTCCCACACGGCTGTTCTCCAGTGTTACGGAAATTACCGGGACCGCTTCGTCAAAACAGGAGAATGTTCTTCCGCTTCAGGCTTTGCAGATCCGTCTGACGACACTTCCATTGTTACCGCTTCCATCTCCGACTCCATCGCCCTGACTGGTTCCGTCAATTGTTTGATGAGAGAACTCCGGAAATTGGGTACCAATGCTAACAATTGCTCCATTGTCATGTGTATTTGCTGTTTCCCGCAAATCCTGCCATAAATCATATGGTTCAACACCCTCCTCGCCGGTCACCAGGCTGTCCTTCTGACTGGTAGGTAGACAAGTCGCTTCTGGCTGGTCTCCTTGCAGGCGCCTTGCCACCTTCGCACCATTCTCCGTCACCGAGACCGCCTTTTCCGCGCTCGGCCTAGGTAACACCGTTGGGGTTTCCTGGACCCATTCACCGACCGTCGACCGCACCTTTTGTTGTGCCTGCCAATCCAACGCCGGAGGTCTCCCCTTCTCTTGCGGGGCCTTGTAGTCCCGCACCTTTTCCTGGGATCGTGTGACCACGAGCACATCTCCGCTCGCACTGCCTCCCACTTTGCCTTCAACAGGGACACCCGCCGGTACTTCCGGTACTCCTTCGGACTGCGGACTAGGCTCCGTGCTATCCTGTTGCGGACTGTCATCATCGCATTCGATAATCAGAACCGCATTCACTGCTGGTGCGGACTTGCCTTCTCCGGATCCCCGGGTTGCTTCCCTTTCCGCCTTGTGGCGCTTGAATAATTCGCAATCTACCTTTCTATGTCCGGGTTGATTGCAATAAAAACATAGGAACGTCCGTTCCCCTGCTGGTTCATCTGCACCTGTTCCAGCCGTTCTCGGCCGCCAAGGTCTTTTCGCCGGTGCGGCTGGTACCGCGGCTGGTGCTGCGGCTGGTGTCGCAACTACCGCCGCCACCGCTGTTGTCGGGGCTATTCGTGCGTTATAGCGGCAGATCTCCGTGGTATGTGTCGCTGTTTGGCAAATCGCACACCACCGCTCATTCAAACCGCATTCCTCTGCTAAGTGTCCTGCATTCCGGCACCGATTACACCAAGTATCCTTGCGAACTTTTGAAGAGGACCCTATTCCACTATCCCGGCTTTTGGCTCCGGCAGCAGATCCTTCCGGAAATGACTTCCCTGCCGCTTTTCCAGCCTTCCGCCTCATGGAACGTTTGTCCTCCTCCTCATCCGACTGATCCGACTCCTCCTCATTATCGGTATCGGAGTCTCCCTCAGCCTCCTCATACTTCACTTTTCCTTTCCTTCCCTTGGAAGTAAACAGAACTTGTTCCGCCCTCACCGCTGCCTGGACGACTTCTTCCAATGAAAGAGCTTCCAGATCCAACGATGCCAGGGACCTTTTCAATCCTTTATTCAGCCCCTCCATGAAGTAAGCATTTTGGATGGGGACTGCCGGGGTAGTTGCTACATCGAGGCGGCGGATCAACGACCGAAACCTGGCCGCATACGCCTCCACTTCTTGGTTCTTCTGTTCCAGTTTCCCCAGTTTGGCCAGGACATGAACACGGGTCTTGTCCTCCCGAAACCGGAGCAAAAAGGCATCCCGCAGTAGATCAAACGTGGCAAAATGGGTAGCTCCATATTGCGCGATCCATACTGCCGCCTGCTTCTGCAGTGTCGGGATGAAAGTCGCCATCTTCATAAGATCTGTCGCCTGCACTGGTGGAGCCGTATTCACCATCCATGCCATCTCAAATGACAGTATATGTGCATCCGCATCCTCCTTATCCCGTCCCGAAAACTTGGGGTACTTCACCGTCATCCTGGATACCAGTGGTGGAATAGCCGCGCTGCTTACCGCCGGAACTCCACCCCCGCCTCCGCCGCCACCGCCTCCACCTCCCCTACCGGGATCTGGTGACGGACCTGGGGCTCCGCTTCCTGCAGGCACACCACCCCTCCGTCTGCTGGGACTCGGTGGTGGGGAATTCCGCAACGGTGACGCTTCGTCTTCCGGAGGAGTACCTGTTAAATCGAACGGGGCTACTGCGTCCGGAGGATTCGCCTTCCTCCTGAACACCGGAAACGACTGGACCTTCCTCTCCTGGGATCAGCGGAGGTGTGTCAGAGCGGCTACTACTCTCACTATCCGTGAAGAAGCCGAAGAGAAGATCACGTTGAGCCACATATCTGTCATGCCGTTCCTCGCGGGTTGTACGTGCCGATACTGGAGTTGCAGGCTCCCGAGGCCGTTCCGGAGAGCGCGATGTTCCCCCTGGCTCACTCCCAGCGTCATTCATGCGCTAGGCCTCGCACCGAGGAATCAGAGTGTTACAGATGGGGAGCATCCAACCTCTCCGGGGGAATCCACCGCGACGAACATGGAAATCTTCCGTGGTCGCCAAAGTGTTAGCCCTCTCTACTCTGAAGACTAACTCGAAACGCACTACTGCGACAGATTTACATGCGTAATCGTACTTCAGAACTGCGTATGAGAATACATAGAGTAGAACAGTGATCGACAGAATCATTCATGATAAAACAATAAGGTAGATGCAATAGAATCTCTGTATTACATTTCTCCGAGCAATACAACACTGTATTCTCTGATACATAGCACTGATTCATGCTCCGATCCTCATCCATGAGCCTCAATGATCTCTCTGAATGATCGCTCTCTCCTCTCTTATCTAACCGGCACACACAACTCCTTCACGGTTGCCGTGCCTATTCAGTTCTCCGCCTGCCCCTAGAACTTCCGTCTTTTCATATCTCATTAATAAACTAGATACAACGTATTAATAATAATCTAAGGACTCCCCCCCTAGCTCCTCTTTACTGTGGCTGCTTTTGCCCCTAACAAAAGGAATTTTACCAATCTGCACAATAGGATGTGCAGTATCATCACCAGTCTCCACAAATCCTGGCTTTTCCATTTTCCTTGCATCCTGCATCCATTCTGCATGACCTGTCATGTGGTTTGACGCACCTGAGTCAACATACCACACATCATTTCGTTCTTCTGCACTTGTCACAGAATTGGTCATATGCTGCACCATAAATAGATGCTCATTTCTGTCATCACCCTATCTACTGGAAGATGCATAATTGCCTTGCTGCAATTTTCCATTCATAATGTCATTCTGCTTTTTGTAGCAGTCCTTAGCCATATGACCCATTTTACCACAATAGTAGCATTCAACATTGTTGTTTGCATTTTGGCCTCTCTGCCATCCACCACGGCCTCTTTGGCTCCCCCTGCCTCTTGAGTTACCACGTCCTCCTGCATAGGACTGGTTTTCTTGAGTTTGCTGCATATTTTGATTTCTACCACGGCTTGCAGATCGGCCTCCTCTACCTCTGCCTCTATCTCTACCTCTGCCAACATTTGAGAGGAAGACAGTTTCTTTTGAAGTTCCTCCTGAAGAAGATGCAC
Source organism: Dipteris shenzhenensis (assembly GCF_047967505.1). Taxonomy (NCBI): domain Eukaryota; kingdom Viridiplantae; phylum Streptophyta; class Polypodiopsida; order Gleicheniales; family Dipteridaceae; genus Dipteris; species Dipteris shenzhenensis. Next base: position 49,340,225 of record NC_141598.1, on the reverse strand, counting down.
CCCCATTTCTCTGCTCTTCAGAAATTAGAAGAGCAAACAACTCTTCAAAATCAGAAAATTTTTCACGGACGGCAATGGATGTCCGGAACTGTGCATAATCCTTTCCTAGACCATTCAAGGTCATAGAAACTAGATCATCATCTTCCACTGGCGACCCAATGGAAGCAAGTGCATCTACAATTTTCTTCACCTTCATGTGGTAGTCATTTATGCTCAAATTTTCTCTCTGCACATTGTGCAACTCCTGTTTGAGTTGCATTTTCCTGGCTTGCGTATTTGTGCTGTACATTTTTGCCAAAGTATCCCATGCCTCCTTTGGCATACTTGCATCCTGAATATGCACAATCATAGAGTCCGAAATACTGATAGACAGCCAGTACATAACTTTCCTGGCTCTCTCATGCCATCCTTTAAATGCTTGCATTTCCTATTGATTGGGAACATTAGGAAGAACAGGTTCTTTTTCATTTCCTGTAATGAACTCCCAATAGCCTTTTCCCATAAGGAAATTCGTCATTCTAAACTTCCATGCCTAGAAGTTGTTCTTGTCAAGCTTTTCAGTGACAATCTGTGAAAGAGAATCAGATGCCATTTTAGAACACCGCAAAATATTCTGTCACTGCAAAAAGCACAGCTTTGGCCTCACACGGGCAGATCTGCAAAACTGACGAAAGTGGTATTTCACCACCCAGTCACTTCCTAGTGACGATTTTGCATCAACAGGCAACAATCATGATTCTGCAACTCCCATATATCTCTGCACACAGGCATACGATGCAATTTCTGTGGCAACTTTTCACCGACTAGTCGAGCAGTGGTCGCAGAGCAAAAATAGGGCCTTTTTCTGAGTGCCTGCAAAGAACTTCCGCCTTCGAAACGGGCCCCGAAATGACCTCGAATCAAAAAAATAAAGTCACTTCTGGCTTTGCTACCTGCAGAGATTTTCTCCCAAACTTGAAATAGGAAAGCAACACTGGTCCTCTTACCAGGACACCACGAACTTGGCTTGCTTTCTTGAGCTCCTTACCACGACTGATACCATGCGAAGATAGTGGGAGAGAGGGAAGGAGTCTCGCTTGCGACTTTCTTACATGCACAAATGGGGGAATACACACAAAGGTGGAGGCTGAAAACAGTTTTCCTCTTCTTAGTTGTGAAAGCCAAAAGAACTCTAGTACAAAGAAAATAGAAGAACCCTATATGTGGGTCTCAAACCAAACTCAACTAACTAAGGTGGCATATTAACTGAGCCACAAACTAGAGTAGATAAGGATAGCTGTCATCCAGCTATTATTCGTGGGCAGTGTACCAACCGCATCTCTAGCTAACAAGTCAGTGACATAAATACACAACGGTCACCCTGGCATATCACGAGTGGAGCTCAATATCTCAACATTCTAAACCGTGGAACCTCCTTCTAAACCCTGGAACTCCTTCTAAACCTTGGAACGTCCTTCTAACCCTGGAACCTCCTTCTGAACCTTGACCCTCCTTCCAACCCTGGACTCCTTCTAAACCCTGGAACCTCCTTCTAAACCCTGAAACTCCTTCTAAACCCTAGAACCTCCTTCTAACCCTAGAACCTCCTTTTGAAGCTTGGAACCTTGTTCTAATCCTTAAACTCCTCCTAAACCCTACGACCTCTAATGAAGGTGAAAGCCTTCATTACCTCAATCATGATGATACACGTTTCTTTTACACATGCATGCACTTTGTTTGCTTATCACACTTAAGCCTACGTCTCTCACCGGAACATGACTTGAGGTCCTAAGCTACACATATACTACAATCGACAACCCTAATATATCTGTAGGTGACAAAAAGCCTTGGAACCCTGCATACTGAGAAAACCTAGCTCTTTCTATGAAAGCAATAGGAAAGAGCCAACATTTGGCTTCCTTTTGGAAGTGTCCTCCTGTAACTCCTCCTTCCCTCTCCTCCAACCTTGCAAATGTTAGCTCTTTCCTACTTCTTTCATAGGAAGAGCAAGGTTCTCTGAGTATGCAAGGTTTCGAGGCTTTTTGTCACCTATAGATATATTAGTAGCTTAGGACCTCGAGTCGTGTTCCGGTGAGAGATGTAAGCTTAAGTGTGGTAAGCAAACAAAGTGCATGTATGTGTAAAAGGGACGTGTATCATCATAATTGAGGTAATGAAGGCTTTTACCTTCATTGGGGGTTGTAGGATTTAGGAGGAGTTTAAGGGTTAGAAGGAGGTTCCAGGGTTGAGGAGGATCCGGGGTTTAGAAGGAGGTTCCAGCATTTAGAAGGAGTTCCAAGGTTTAGGAGGAGTTTAAGGGTTAGAAGGAGGTTCCAGGGTTTTGAAGGAGGTTCTAGGGCTTAAAAGGAATTCCAGGGTTTAGAAGGAGGTTCCAAGGTTTAGAAGGAGTCCAGAATAAGAAGGACGTTCCAGGGTTAGAAGGAGGTTCCAGGGTTTAGAAGGAGTTCCAGGGTTTAGAAGGAGTCTAGGGTTAGAAGGAGGTTCCAAGGTTGAGGGTAGAGTACATGGTGGAGAACTCGTCTCCCTGGTAGATCATGGAGTTTTGAGGGTTGAGGAACAAAGGGTTTAGGGGGAGTATAGGAGTGGGAGAGGAAGGTGTAAGGGCATGGGGGAAAGAAGAGAGCGGAGGGAGGAGGACGAGGGAGGAGGACAAGAGAGGAGGAGAAGGAGGAGGGAGGAGGAGGAGGAGGAGGGAGGAGGACGAGGAAGGAGGAGGAGGGAGGAGGAGAGGGAGAGGGTGGGTTGCAAGGTTGGAGGAGAGGGGAGGAAGAGTTGCAAGGTTAGGACATGCTTTTGGACGTGGAGTGCAAGGAAGCATGGACACTTAAGACAAATGCTTGGAATACCAAAGTAGACTCAACACAATGCCCCAAAGAGTGTGGGCTTCATTCCATTATGGGGTATTTATACAAGTTGTGGAGCTTCTCTCTCTGCATGTAGGAATTATATTACAAAGTTGTAACACATTCTCTTTGTATATAAAAGTTGTAACACATTCTCTTTCTACATGTAGAAGTCATATGTAGAAGCTGTAACACAAAGTTGTAACACAGAGTTGTAACACATTCTCTTTCTACATGTAGAAGTTGTAACACATAGTTGTAACACAAAGTTGTATCACATTCTCTTTCTACATAATTTCATGTTGGCAACATAGATGAACATGAAATTATGTAGAAAGAGAATGTGATACAACTTTGTGTTACAACAATGTGTGACAACTTCTACATACGACTGCTATAGGTAGAAAGAGAATGTGTTACAACTCTGTGTTACAACTTTGTGTTACAGCTTCTACATACGACTTGTACATGTAGAAAGAGAATGTGATACAACTTTGTGTTGCAACAACTATGTGTTACAACTTTTACATATGACTTCTGCATGTAGAAAGAGAATATGTTACAGCTTTGTGTTACAACTTTGGTTACAACTTTGTGATACAACTTTGTGTTACGATTCCTACATGCAGAGAGAGAAGCTCTCCAACTTGTATAAATACCCCATAATGGAATGAAGCCCACACTCTTTTGGGCATTGTGTTGAGTCTACTTTGGTATTCCAAGCATTTGTCTCAAGTGTCCATGCTTCCTTGCACTCCATGTCCAAAAGCATGTCCTAACCTTGCAACTCCTCCTCCCCTCTCCTCCAACCTTGCAACCCATCCTCTCCCTCTCCTCCTCCCTCCTCCTCCTTTCTCCTCCTCCTCCTCCCTCCTCCCTCCTCCTCCTCCTCCTCTCTCGTCCTCCTCGCTCCTCCTCCTCTCTCCTCTCTCTTCTTTCCCCCATGCTCTTACACCTTCTCTCTCCCACTCCTATGCTCCCCCTAAACCCTTTGTTCCTCATCCCTTAAACTCCATGATCTACGAGTTAGACGAGTTCTCCACCATGTACTCTACCTTAAACCTTGGAACCTCCTTCTAACCCTGGACTCCTTTTAAACCTTGAAACCTCCTTCTAAACCCTGCAACTCCTTCTAAATCCTAGAACCTCATTCTAACCCTGGAACCTCCTTCTCAACCTTGGATCCTCCTTCTAACCCTGGACTCCTTCTAAACCTTGGAACCTCCTTCTAAACTCGGGAACTCCTAAATTGTGGAACCTCCTTCTAACCCTGGAACCTCCTTCTGAACCCGAGAACCTCCTTCTAACCCTTAAACTCCTCCTAAACCCTACAACCCCCTATGAAGGTGAAAGCCTTCATTACCTCAATCATGATGATACATGTTTCTTTTACACATGCATGCACTTTGTTTGCTTAGCACACTTAAGCCTATGTCTCTCACCGGAACACGATTCAAGGTCCTAAGCTACACATATACTACAACCGACAACCCCAATATATCTGTAGGTGACAAAAAGCCTCGGAACCTGCATACTGAGAAAACCCAACTCTTCCTACGAAAGCAGTAGGAAAGAGCCAACATTTGGCGCTGCTGTTGGGGAGAGTAGCGTCTCAAGTAGCGAGTAAACATACATAGGTATGTGTAAAAAACAGACTACTTCAAACTTTCACCAACATAACACTTAAGGGCAAGGAGAGTAAATTTTTTTTTTCATTTCTAGCCAAACATATCTACCCCAAGCATCAACCTTGTGTTACTACCTTAAGAAAATTTCTTTATTTCTTAAATAGAAGCCACATGATAAACAATCAGGCTAGGTAGTGGACACGAATGCGTACTTGCAATTTTGATCATTTTACATTTTTTCAGAAAAGCAAACCGAGCTATCCATAAAGAGTTACAGCTTGGGAAGAGTTTATGGTTAAACCCTAAACCTAAACTCAAATCCTATAAAAACCAACTCCACCCCCTCATTCTTCATCTTTCACTTTTTCCCTCCATTCTCTTCTTCATTCCGAGCCCTACACAAGACACTCCTCCCTCTCCATCGACCACCACCTTACTCCCATCCTCTTATTGTAAGTGACTTTGAGCCCATCTCGCAGTGATAACCTAGCCATCCACCCACCATCTATTGCTCCTCAACAATCCCGTTACATCGAGAAAAACTTGGAGAGTGTTCAGGTGACCACCTCTCCCTCCCTTTTGATTTATGTCCGTCAAGTTTTTTAAATTTGTTCTCTCTTTTCCCCCCCCCCCCCCCCCTCCCATTTCCACCACCTCTCCCCCTCCATTTCCACCTCCCCCTCCCCCCTCCACTTCCGCCTCCCCCTCCCCCTCCCTCCCCATCTCCACCTCCTTCTCCCCCCTCCATCTCCCCCTCCCCCTCCCTCTTCCCCCTCCATTTCCACCTCCCCCTCCCCCTTCCCCCTCCATTTCCACCACCCCCTCCCCCGCTCCCCCTTCCCCCTCCACCTCCACCTCACCCTCCCCCTCCCCCCTCCATCTCCCCCTCCCCCTCCCCCCTCCATTTCCACCTCCCCCTCCCCTCCCCCCTCCATTTCCACTACCCCCACCCCCTTCCCCTCCCCCCTCCATTTCCACCACCCCCTCCCCCCCTCCCCCTTCCCCCTCCATTTCCACCTCCCCTCCCCCTCCCCCCTCCATTTCCACCTCCCCCTCCCCCCTCCATCTCCCCCTCCCCCTCCCCCTCCCCCCCTCCATTTCCACCTCCCCCTCCCCACTCCATTTCCACCACCCCCTCCCCTCCTCCCCTTTCTCTCTTTCTCTTTCTGTATCTCTCTCTTTCCCTCCCCCTTTCTCTCTCTCTCTCTTTCCCTCCCCCAACTATGCAACATTTAGTGCTGCTCATGCAATAGCCATTGACATCGAGGATGGCATGACAGACTCAGACACTAGCAGTGATGATGGTAGATCTAGTACCCGAGATAAGCACTCCAAAAAAGGCAAATCCAAGTCCATTGCCGGAACATCAAATGAAGATCACCTAGAGGCCATGACCTTGAAGCTGAAAGAAGACATGATGCAGGCCATGGAACAAAAACTTCACTTGTCTCAACCACCACCTCAAATATATCCACGGCAAGAAAATGTCTAGTGTCCACATTGCATGGCCAATCATATAGCAAATGAGTGTTCGGTCCTAAGAGCCAAGATCACTGCACAAGCAAATCCACCACCAAGGTTGTGGTGCCATATCTGTGTTGTCGGCAGCCATGATGAGAACAGTTGCATCTTCAACATGCACAACAACCCGCCTCAACCTAAACAATACAAGAGTGGCACCCATGCCAGTATACAGGCAACCGACACTTGTACAAGCACCCCCAACTTTGAGGCTAAATCCTGTACCCATTCGAATACAAGCCCCACAACTACTCAGGAATTCGAATTCACGACCATATCTAAGAGCACCAAATCCAGCTCCTCAGGTAGTTCCAATACATCAATTACAAGCCGAGGAAGTAGACTCATTATTTGAGAATGAAGCGGAGTACCCAGTGTACTATGTAGAAGGTGCAGAGGGTCTAATACTAGTTTATGCAAATCAAGTGCGACCAAAGACATTTTGAGCACCAAACAAGTGCTACGGTTGTAGAGAAAATCACCAGATCGTAGAGTGCCCTCATCGTGGTATCCCAGCTACTTTCCAACCACTTTGCAGAGATTGTGGCATACGACATGCGTGCATGGATTGTCCCATGAAAAATAAGATCCCAGAACAAACAGAGGTTAAGCTTGATGATGTCCCCATCGCATCATTGGGGTGGACCATCAAAGTCTGGGTCTAGCAAGTGTAAAGTCACAACCTGTCAATGTAATTACATGCCAACAGAAAGAGGCCACCAAGGTGATGGGATATCTCAAGGTGTATGCCCCAGGCACACCTTAGGTTCTATGTGTGTGTGCTAGAGGCATAGTTAGGTGCCCATAAGCACTATTAGGTGGTGGTAGATGCCACATAGGATGATTGAGAGATTCTAGGAGCTGATTGAGGAGATGATTGAGGAGATGATTGTGGAGCTTGGTGGCTCATATAGAGGTGCCTACATATGGACCTCACCCTTCTTCATTCTAATGCATTCTCTCATTTTGTGTTCAGCTTCATGCTTTCCTTTCACTTCCCCAACATGGTATCAGAGCACTATGATCCTCCTTGAGCCCATTTATGCCATGTCATCATCATCATCATCTTCTTCTTCTTCACCTTCCTCTCCATTTTGCCCCTTTCTGCCCAATCACTTGGAGGTCTGAGTTCTATACCTACAAGCAACCATTCCCAAATTCCTTCTAGCTGGAGAGACCCTTTATATAAGTGACCTTCCACGTTAGAGAAATTAGGCAATGGTGCCCACAGACCCGTGCAACAGTCACCTTCTTCCTGATGCTATTTCATGCAATACGACTTGCTGGAGCAGCCATTTGGAAATTCCTCTGAGCCATGCTTGCACAACAGCATGAGCTTGTTGAGATATCGAGCTCCACTCATGATATGCCAGGGTGGCCGTTGTGCATTTATGTCATGGACTTGTTAGCTGCAGATGTGGTTGGTACACCGCCCACGAATAATAGCTGGATGACAGCTATCCTTATGTACTCTAGTTCGTGGCTCAGTTAGTATGCCACCTTAGTTAGCTGAGTTTGGTTCGAGACCCACATATAGGGTTCTCCTATTTCTTTATACTAGAGTTCTTTTGGCTTTCACAACTAAGAAGAGGAAAACTATTTTCAGCCTCCACCTTTGTGTGTATTCCCCCATTATGTACGTGAGAAAGTCGCAAGTGAGTTCCTTCCTTCTCTCCCACTATCTTCACATGGTATCAGAGACTGGTTCGTGGTAAGGAGCTCAAGAAAGCAAACCAAGTTCGCGGTGTCCTGGTAAGAGGACCAGTGTTGCTTTGCTTTTTCAAGTATGGGAGCAAATCTCTGCAGGTAGCACAGCCGGAAGTGCAAGAGTGCACTGTCTAAGATTGAGACACCCTTCGCTGTGTGACTTTATTGTTCTAATTCGAGGCCATTTCGGTGCCCATTTTGGAGGCGAAAGTTCTCTGCAAGCACTCAGAAAAAGGCCCTGTTTTGCTGTGTGACCACTATTCTGCAGGTCGGTGAAAAGTTGCCGCAGAAATTGCATCGTATGCCTATGTGCAGAGATATTGGGAGTTACAGAATCATCCTTATTGCCTGTTTATGCAAAATCATCACTCGGAAGTGACTGTGTGGTCAAATACCACTTTCGTCAGTTTTGCAAATTTGTTTGTGTGAGGCAGAAGCTGTGTTTTTTGCAGTGACATAATATTTTGCAGTGTTCTGCAATGGCATCTAATTCTCTTTCACAAATTGTCACTGAAAAGCTTGACAAGAACAACTTCCAATCATGGAAGTTTAGAATGACAAATTTCCTTATGGGAAAAGACTATTGGGAGTTCATTATAGGAAATGAAGAAGAAGCAGTTCTTCCTAATATTCCCAATCAATAGGAAATGTAGGCATTTAAAGATGGCATGAGAGAGCCAGAAAAGTTATGCATTAGCTGTCTATCAGTATTTTGGATTCTATGATTGTGCATATTCAGGATGCAAGTACGCCAAAGGAGGCATGGGATACTTTGGCAAAAATGTACAGCACAAATACACAAGCCAGGAAAATGCAGCTCAAGTAGGAGTTGCACAATGTGCAAAGAGAAAATATGAGCATCAATGACTACCACATGAAGGTGAAGAAAATTGCAGATGCACTTGCTTCCATTGGCTCGCCAGTGGAAGATGATGATTTAGTTTCTGTGACCTTGAATGGTCTAGGAAAGGATTATGCACAGTTCCGAACATCCATTGCCATCCGTGAAAAATTTCCTGATTTTGAGGAGTTGTTTGCTCTTCTAATTTTTAAAGAGCAGAGAAATGGTGGTGCATCTTCTTCAGGAGGAACTTCAAAAGAAACTATCTTCTACTCAAATGCTGGAAGAGGTAGAGGCAGAGGTAGAGGAGGCCGATCTAGAGGAGGCAGAGGTAGAGGCAGAGGTAGAGGAGGCCGATCTAGAGGCCGTGGTAGAAATCAAAATATGTAGCAAACTCAAGAAAACTAGTCCTATGGAGGAGGACGTGGTAACTCTAGAGGCAGGGGGCACCAAAGAGGCCATGGTGGATGGCAGAGAGGTCAAAATGCAAACAGAAATGTTTAATGCTACTATTGTGGTAAAATGGATCATATGGTTAAAGACTGCTACAAAAAGCAGAATGACAGTATGAATGGAAAATTGCAGCAAGGCAATTATGCATCCTCTAGTAGACAGGGTGATGATAGAAATGAGCATTTGTTTATGGTGCAGCACATGACCAATTCTGTGATAAGTGCAAAAGAAAGCAATGATGTGTGGTATGTTGACTCAAGTGCATCAAACCACATGATAGATCATGTAGAATGTGTTGAGATATCGAGCTCCACTCGCGATATGCCAGGGTGACCGTTGTGCATTTATGTCACCGACTTGTTAGCTACAGATGCGGTTGGTACACCGCCCACGAATAATAGCTGGATGACATCTATCCTTATCTACACTAGTTCATGGCTGAATTAGTATGTCACCTTAGTTAGTTGAGTTTGGTTTGAGACCCACATATAGGGTTCTTCTATTTCTTTGTACTAGAGTTCGTTTTGGCTTTCACAACTAAGAAGAGGAAAACTGTTTTCAGCCTCCACCTGTGTGTGTATTCCCCCATTGTGTATGTGAGAAAGCTGCAAGTGAGACTCCTTCCCTCTCTCCCACTATCTTCACATGGTATCAGAGCCTTGTTCATGGTAAGGAGCTCAAGAAAGCAAACCAAGTTCGCAGTGTCCTGGTAAGAGGACTAGTGTTGCTTTCCTTTTTCGAGTTTGGGAGCAAATCTCTGCAGGTAACACAACCGAAAGTGCAAGAGTGCACTGTCTCAGATTTGAGACGCCCTTCGCGGTGTGGCAAGAGGGCATTATATGCTGCGGGATGAGGCAAAGCCCTCAGTGACTTTATTTTTTTGATTCGAGGTCATTTCGGGGCCCGTTTTGGAGGTAGAAGTTCTCTGCAGGCACTCAAAAAAAGGCCCTGTTATTGCTGTGCGACCACTGTTCTGCAAGTCGGTGAAAAGTTGCCACAGAAATTGCATCGTATGCCTATGCGCAGAGATATTGGGAGTTGCAGAATCATCCTTATTGCCTGTTGATGCAAAATCGTCACTAGGAAGTGATTGTGTGGTCAAAAAACCACTTTCGTCAGGTTTGCAGATTTGCCCTTGGGAGGCAAAAGCTGTGTTTTTTGCAGTGACAGAATATTTTGCAGTGTTCTATAATGGCATCTGATTCTCTTTCACAGATTGTCACTGAAAAGCTTGACAAGAACAACTTCCAAGCATGGAAGTTTAGAATGATGAATTTCCTTATGGGAAAAGGCTACTGGGAGTTCATTACAGGAAATGAAGAAGAACCAGTTCTTCCTAATGTTCCCAATCAACAGGAAATGGAGGCATTTAAAGGATGGCATGAGAGAGCCAGAAAAGTTATGTACTGGTTGTCTATCAGTATTTCAGATTCAATGATTGTGCATATTCAGGATGCAAGTATGCCAAAGGTGGCATGGGATACTTTGGCTAACATGTACAGCACAAATACGCAGGCCAGGAAAATGCAGCTCAAGCAGGAGCTGCACAATGTGCAAAGAGAAAATATGAGCATCAATGACTACCACATGAAGGTGAAGAAAATTGCGGATGCACTTGCTTCCATTGGGTCGCTAGTGGATGATGACGGTTTAGTTTCTGTGACCTTGAATGGTCTAGGAAAGGATTATGCACAGTTCCGGACATCCATTGCCATCCGTGAAAAATTTCTTGATTTTGAGGAGTTGATTGCTCTTCTAATTTCTGAAGAGCAGAGAAATGGTGGTGCATCTTCTTCAGGAGGAACCTCAAAAGAAACTGTCTTCTACTCAAACGCTGGAAGGGGTAGAGGCAGAGGTAGAGGAGGCCGATCTGGAGGCCGTGGTAGAAATCAGAATATGCAGCAAACTCAAGAAAACCAGTCCTATGCGAGAGGACGTGGTAACTCTAGAGGCAGGGGGAGCCAAAGAGGTCGTGGTGGATGGTAGAGAGGCCAAAATGCAAACAGCAATGTTGAATGCTACTACTATGGTAAATTGGGGCATATGGCTAAAGACTGCTACAAAAAGCAGAATGACATTATGAATGGAAAATTGCAGCAAGGCAATTATGCATCCTCTAGTAGACAGGGTGATGACAGAAATGAACATTTATTTATGATACAGCATATGACAAATTATGTGACAAGTGCAAAAGAAAGCAATGATGTGTGGTATGTTGACTCAGGTGCATCAAACCACATGACAGGTCATGCTGAATGGATGCAGGATGCAAGGAAAATGACAAAACCAATATTTGTGGACACTGGTGATGATACTGCACATCCTATTGTGCAGATTGGCAAAATTCCTTTGTCTATGCAGGATGGGAAAAAGAAATACTTGTCTGATGTATTTCATGTCTCGAACATCACCAAGAACCTGGTTTCTGTTGGTCAAATGGTTGAGAAGGGCTTGCAGGTCAGATTCAATCCTCATGGATGTTTTGTTGAGGATATGAAAAATAATGGTCGCTTGATAGCAAAAGGAAAGAAGAAAGGAAGGATGTTTATGCTGGATGCGGACATGCCTGAATTGAGTGCAGCAATGTTTGCACATGGGACCGGTGTAGTTGCAGATATTGATATCTGGCATAAACGCATTGGTCATGTTAATGTACAATGACTTAAATCAATGCAGGCCCAAAATATTGTTGCAAGATTGCCTAAATTCAAGGTTGCAGAAATGCATAAGGTGTGTGAAGCCTGTCAATTTGGAAAACAGGCAAGGAAACCATTCCCTAAGCATGTTCAAGAGAGTAAAAAGCCATTGGAATTAATCCACTCTGATGTGTGGACTACTAAAGCTGCATCTATTGGAGGCTATCACTATTTTGTCACATTTATTGATGACTTCAGCAAAAAACTTTGGGTGTATTTTATGAAAAAGAAAAGTGAAGTGTTTGGGCACTTCAAAGCTTTTAAAGCTATGGTTGAAAAAGAAAATAAAATGCCTAAGGTCAGATGGAGGGGGAGAGTACCTCTCAAATGAGTTTGCAAGGTTCCTGCAGGAGCATGGCATAAAGCAGCAATATTCAAGCAGTCATACCCACAGCAAAATGGAATTGCAGAAAGGAAAAACAGGCATATTGGAGAGGTATCTCTGGCCATGCTAAATGAAAAAGATCTACCAGATTATTATTGGGCTGAAGCAGTTGCTACAGTAGTTTATATAATGAACAGGACTCCCACTATAGCAATACATGGCATGACGCTAGAGGAGATGTATACTAGTAGGAAACCAGACATTTCTCATTTGAAAATTTTTTGTTGCATTGCCTATGTTCATGTGCCAGATGAGTTGAGGTCCAAGTTGGATCCAAAGGCTGAGAAGTGTATCTTTATTGGTTATTCTCTACAGCAGAAAGGGTATAGATGCTATAACCCTTCTACACATAAGTTCACAGTGAGCAGAGATGTACCAGTGGTTCACATACTTTGCCATGGACAGGTAGATTGAGATCAGGAGAATCCCCTCAAAGCAATGCAGATAGTGGTACGCAGGTATCATGAAAAGGAAAAGAGAAGGTAGATCAGCCCATGTTTGATGTGAATGCAGGTCACTCTTATGTGGATGGTGAATCCTGTGGCTCAGAGTAGAGCATTGATGATGAGTTGGGTATTCCTTCTATTGTTACACCTGGAGTAAGGAAGACCAGGGATGTTTTGAGAGCACCTGGAAGTGAGCCTATTTTGCGCAGGTCTACCAGGGTTAGGTATCCTGTGGATAGGCTGAAATATGATGGATTTACAGCCATTCACTATGCCTATATGGTCAAAGTGATACAGGAACTAGAACCCACTTCTTTTGAGCAAGCCATGGGAAATGAAAAATGGGAGAAAGCCATGGATGAAGAAATGGATGCCTTGGATGGAAATGCTACATGGAAATTGGTGCCTTTACCTAAAGACAAGAATGCAATTGGCTGTAAGTGGGTTTATAAGATCAAGCACAATGCAGATGGTTCTGTGAATAGATACAAGGGAAGATTAGTTGTCAAGGGGTATGCACAGATGTATGGCATTGATTATGAAGAAACTTTCAGCCCGGTTGCAAGGATGGCAACCGTAAGAGCAGCCATTGCTATGGCTGCATCAAAGGGATGGTCTTTACATCAGATGGATGTAAAGAATGCCTTCTTGCATGGTGATTTGCAAGAAGAGGTCTTTATGGAGCAGCTAGCAGGTTATGTTCATGCTATTCATCCTGAGTTTGTTTGCAGGTTGAAGAAAGCCTTGTATGGCTTGAAGCAAGCACCTAGAGCATGGTCTGACAAGATAGGACAGTATCTTGTCACTATTGGCTTTCAGATTTCCAAGGCAGATTTCTCACTCTATGTGAGAAAAACAGAGAAAGGGATTATGCTGCTTGTCATTTATGTTGATGATTTGATCATCACAGGTGATAGTGATGAAGATATCCTTCATGTGAAAATGCTATTGAGGCAGAAGTTTGAGATGAAGGATTTGGGAGAGCTGCGTTATTTCTTGGGCATTGAGGTGATTAGATCACCAAGTGGGATACAGCTCTTGCAGAGGCAGTATGGACTGGACATGCTGTCCAAATATGGGATGACAGGCTATAAGCCTATTTCAGTTCCTTTGGAGCAGAATGTGAAGCTGAGTGCAGATGCAGGTGAGCTTCTGGAAGACCCTACTATGTACAGACGCATAGTAGGAAGTTTGATTTACATGACTATTACCAGGCCAGATTTGAGCTATGCTATTGGGTTGGTAAGTCAGTTTATGTAGGCTCCAAGGAAACCGCATTTGGATGCGGCTAGATGCATACTCAGGTATGTGAAGTCCACATTGCAGTATGGACTATTTTATGAGGTTGGGGTTCAGATACAGTTGCACGGATACACTGATGCTGATTGGGCTGGTAGTATTTCTGATAGACGAGCTACCACTGGATATGTGTTCTCTTTTGGGAGTGCTGCAGTCACTTGGAGCAGCAAGAAACAGCCTACAGTTGCCTTGTCGAGCACAGAGGCTGAGTACAGGGGTGCAGCAATGGCTGCATGTGAGGTAGCTTGGTTGCATAAGCTACTCTATGATATGCATCAGTCTACAAATGGGCCAGTTATCATTTATTGTGACAACATGAGCAGTATACACTTGGCAAATAACCCAGTCTATCATGCTAGAACAAAGCACATTGAGGTGCATTATCACTGTGTGCGGGAGAAGATTTTACTAGGTCTTATTGATCTAGTTTATGTCAGCATAGAGGATCAGGTAGCTGACATATTCACGAAGGCATTGGGTGCAGAGAAGCTGCACAAGTTTAGAGACCTGCTTGGTGTGCATGAATTGGGATTGAGCTCGAGGGGGAGTGTTGAGACATCGAGCTCCACTCGCGATATGCCAGGGTGACCGTTGTGCATTTATGTCACCGACTTGTTAGCTACAGATGCGGTTGGTACACCGCCCACGAATAATAGCTGGATGACAACTATCCTTATCTACACTAGTTCGTGGCTCAGTTAGTATGCCACCTTAGTTAGTTGAGTTTGGTTTGAGGCCCACATATAGGGTTCTTCTATTTCTTTGTACTAGAGTTCTTTTTGGCTTTCACAACTAAGAAGAGGAAAACTGTTTTCAGCCTCCACCTGTGTGTGTATTCCCCCATTGTGTATGTGAGAAAGCTGCAAGTGAGATCCTTCCCTCTCTCCCACTATCTTCACAAAATGGATGCAGGATGCAAGGAAAATGGAAAGACCAAGATTTGTGGAGACTGGTGATGATACTGCACATCCTATTCTGTAGATTGGTAAAATTCCTTTGTCTATGTAGGACAGGAAAAAGAAATACTTGTCTAATGTATTTCATGTCCCGAACATCACCAAGAACCTGGTTTCTGTTGGTCAAATGGTTGAGTAGGGCTTGCAGGTTAGATTTAATCCTCATGGATGCTTTGTTGAGGATATGAAAAATAACGGTCGCTTGATAGCCAAAGGAAAGAAGAAGGGTAGGATGTTTACATTGGATGTGGACATGCCTGAATTGAGTGCAGCAATGTTTGCACATGGGACCGGTGTAGTTGCAGATATTGATATCTGGCATAAACACATTGGTCATGTTAATGTACAATGACTTAAATCAATGCAGGCCCAAAATATTGTTGCAAGATTGCCTAAATTCAAGGTTGCAGAAATGCATAAGATATGTGAAGCCTGTCAATTTGGAAAACAGGCAAGGAAACCATTTCCTAGGCATGTTCAAGAAAGTAAGATGTCATTGGAATTAATCCACTTTGATGTGTGGACTACTAAAGCTGCATCTAGTAGAGGCTATCATTATTTTGTCACTTTTATTGATTACTACAGTAGAAAAGTTTGGAATTTCAAAGCTTTTAAAGCTATGGTTGAAAAAGAAACAGGCCTGCAAATAAAATGCCTAGGGTCAGATGGAGGGGGAGAGTACCTCTCAAATGAGTTTGTAAGGTTTCTGCAGGAGCATGGCATAAAGCAGCAATATTCATGCAGTCATACCCCACAGCAAAATGGGCTTGCAGAAAGGAAAAACAGGCATTTTGGAGAGGTATCTCTGGCCATGCTAAATGAAAAAGTCCTACCAGATTATTATTGGGTTGAAGCAGTTGCTATAGTAGTTTACATAATGAATAGGACTCCCACTGCAGCAATACATGGCATGACACCAGAGGAGATGTATACTGGTAGGAAACCAAATATTTCTCATTTGAAAATTTTTGGTTGCAATGCCTATGTTCATGTGCCAGATGAGTTGAGGTCCAAGGTGGATCCAAAAGCTGAGAAGTGCATCTTTATTGGTTATTCTTTGCAACAGAAAGGGTATAGATGCTATAACCCTTCTACTCGTTAGTTTACAGTGAGCAGAGATGTTGTTTTTGATGAGATGAGCAGCTGGTATAAACCAGTAAATGTGATTGATGACGTAGATGCACAAAATGGTAATGCTGCACAGAATTCACAGCAACAATCACAAAATATTAGTGGACCTGTAGTGTCCTCTAGCAGTGGTTCACATACTTCACCATGGATAGGCAGATTGAGATCATGAGAATCTCCTCAAAGCAATGCAGATAATGGTATGCAGGTATCACAAAAAGGAAAAGAGAAAGTAGATCAGCCCATGGTTGATGTGAATGCAGGTCACTCTTATGTGGATGGTGAATCCAATGGCTCTAAATAGAGCATTGATGATGAGTTGGGTATTTCTTCTACTATTACACCTGGAGTAAGAAAGACTGGGGATGTTTTGAGAGCACCTGGAAGTGAGACTATTTTGCGCAGGTCTACCAGAGCTAGGTATCCTGTGGATAGGCTGAAATATGAAGGATTTATAGCCATTCACTATGTGTATATGGGCAAAGTGATACAGGAACCAGAACCCACTTCTTTTGAGCAAGCCATGGGAAAAGAAAAATGGGAGAAAGCCATTGATGAAGAAATGGATGCCTTGGAAGCAAATGCTACATGGGAGTTGGTGCCTTTGCCTAAAGACAAGAATGCAATTGGCTGTAAGTGGGTTTGTAAGGTGAAGCACAATGCAGATGGTTCTGTGAATAGACACAAGGCAAGATTAGTTGTTAAGGGGTATGCACAGACATATGGCATTGATTATGAAGAAACATTCAGTCCAGTTGCAAGGATGGCAACTATAAGAGTAGTCATTGCTATGGCTGCGTCAAAGGGATGGTCTTTACATCAGATGGATGTAAAGAATGCCTTCTTGCATGGTGATTTGCAAGAAGAGGTCTTTATGGAGCAGCCACCAGGTTATGTTCATGGTGTTCATCCTGAGTTTTTTTGCAAGTTGAAGAAAGCCTTGTATGGCTTGAAGCAAGCACCTAGAGCATGGTCTGACAAGATAGGACTATATCTTCTCACTATTGGCTTTTAGATTTCCAAGGCAGATTTCTCACTTTATGTGAGAAAAACAGAGAAAGGTATTATGCTGCTTGTTATTTATGTTGATGATTTGATCATCACAGGTGATAGTGATGAAGATATCCTTCATGTGAAAATGCTATTGAAGCAAAAGTTTGAGATGAAGGATTTGAGAGAGCTGCATTATTTCTTGGGCGTTGAGGTGATTAGATCACCAAGTGGGATACAGCTCTTGCAGAGGCAGTATGGATCGGACATGCTGTCCAAATATGGGATGATAGGCTATAAGCCTATTTCAGTTCCTTTGGAGTAGAATGTGAAGCTGAGCGCAGATGTAGGTGAGCTTCTGGAAGACCCTACTATATACAGACGCATAGTAGGAAGTTTGATTTATATGACTATTACCAGGCCAGATTTGAGCTATGCTGTTGGATTGGTAAGTCAGTCTATGTAGGCTCCAACGAAACTGCATTTAGATGCAGCTAGATGCATACTCAGGTATGTGAAGTCCACATTGCAGTATGGACTATTTTATGGGGATGGGGTTCAGATACAGTTGCATGGATACACTGATGGTGATTGGGTTGGTAGTATTTCTGATAGACGATCTACCAGTGGATATGTGTTCTCTTTTGGGAGTGCTGCAGTCACTTGGAGCAGTAGGAAACAGCATACAATTGCCTTCTCGAGCACAGAGGCTGAGTACAAGGGTGTAGCGATGGCTGCATGTGAGGTAGCTTGGTTGCATAAGCTACTTTATGATATGCATCAGTCTACAGATGGGCCAGTTGTCATTTATTGTGACAACACACTTGGCAAATAACCCAGTCTATCATGCTAGAACAAAGCACATTGAGGTGCATTATCACTATGTGTGGGAGAAGGTTTTACTAGGTCTTATTGATCTAGTTTATGTCAGCATATAGGATCAGTTAGCTGACATATTCACGAAGGCATTGCGCGCAGACCCAAATCCTTCATCTCAAACTTCTGCTTCAATAGCATTTTCACATGAAGGATATCTTCATCACCATCACCTCTGATGATCAAATCATCAACATAAATGACAAGCAACATAATACCTTTCTCTGTTTTTCTCACATAGAGTGAGAAATCTGCCTTGGAAATCTGAAAGCCAATAGTGATAATATAATGTCATATCTTGTCAGACCATGCTCTGGGTGCTTGCTTCAAGCCATACAAGGCTTTCTTCAACCTGCAAACAAAGTCAGGATGAACAGCATGAAGATAACCTGGTGGCTACTCCATATAGACCTCTTCTTGTAAATTACCATGCAAGAAAGCATTCTTTACATCCATGACTGCTCTTACAGTTGCCATCCTTGCAATCGGACTGAATGTTTCTTCATAATCAATGCCATATGTCTGTGCATACCCCTTGACAACTAATCTTGCTTTGTACCTGTTCACAGAACCATCTACATTGTGCTTCACCTTATAAGCCCAATTGCATCGTTGTCTTTAGGCAAAGGCACCAATTCCCATGTAGCGTTTGCTTCCAAAGCATCCATTTCTTCATCCATGGCTTTCTCCCATTTTTCTTTTCCCATGGCTTGCTCAAAAGAAATGGGTTTTGGTTCCTATATCACTTTGAACATATAGGCATAGTGAATGGCTGTAAATCCATCATATTTCAGCCTATCCACAAGATACCTAGCTCTACTAGACCTACACAAAAGAGGCTCACTACGAGGTGCTCTCAAAACATCCTTGGTCTTCCTTAGTCCAAGTGTAACAATAGAAGGAATACCCAACTCATCATCAATGCTCTGTTCTGAGCCATTGGATTCACCATCCACATAAGAGTGACCTGCATTCACATCAACCATGGGCTGATCTACTTTCTCTTTTCCTTTTTGTGATACCTGCATACCACTATCTGCATTGCTTTGACGAGATTCTCCTGATCTCAATGTGCCTGTCAATGGCCAAGTATGTGAAGCACTACTAGAGGACACTATAGGTCCACTAATATTTTGTGATTGCTGTTGTGAATTCTATGTAGCATTACCATTTTACATGCATCTACATCATCAATCACATTTACTGGTTTATACCAGTTGCTCATCTCATCAAAAACAACATCTCTGCTCATTGTAAACTTACAAGTAGAAGGGTTATAGCATCTATACCCTTTCTGCTGCAGAGAATAACCAATAAAGATGCACTTCTTAGCTTTTGGATGCAACTTGGATCTCAACTCATCTGGCACATGAACATAGGCAATGCAACCAAGAACTTTCAAATGAGAAATATCTAGTTTCCTACCAGTATACCTCTCCTCTAGTGTCATGCCATGTATTGCTACAGTGGGAGCAACTGCTTCAGCAATAATAATCTGGTAGGTCTTCTTCATTGAGCATGGCATGGGATACCTCTCCAATATGCTTGTTTTTCCTTTATGCAAGTCCATTTTGCTGTGGGGTATGACTGGTTGAATATTGCTACTTTATGCCATGCTCCTACAAGAAACTTGCAAACTCATTTGAGAGGTACTCTCCCCCTCCATCTGACCTTAGGCATTTTATTTGCAGGCCTGTTTCTTTTTCAACCATAGCTTTCAAAGCTTTGAAATGCCCAAACACTTCACTTTTCTTTTTCATAAAATACACCCAAACTTTTCTGCTGTAGTCATCAATAAAAGTGACAAAATAATGACAACCTCCAATAGATGCAGCTTTAGTAGTCCACTCATCAGAGTCGATTAATTCTAATGGCTTCTTACTCTCTTGAACATGTCTAGGAAATGGTTTCCTTGCCTATTTTCCAAATTGACAGGATTTACATACCTTATGCATTTTTGCAACCTTGAACTTAGGCAATCCTCCTGCAACAATATTTTAGGCCTGCATTAATTTAAGTCACTGTACATTAACATGACCACTGCGTTTATGCCAGATGTCAATATTTGCAACTACACCGGTCCCATATGCAAACATTGCTGCACTCAATTCAGGCATGTCCGCATCCAATGTAAACATCTTGCCCTTCTTCTTTCCTTTTGCTATCAAGCGACCTTTATTTTTCATATCCTTAGCAAAGCATCCATGAGTATTAAATCTGACCTGCAAGCCCTACTCAACCATTTGACCAATAGAAACTAGGTTCTTGGTGATATTTGGGACATGAAATATATCAGACAGCTATTTCTTTTTCCCATCCTGCATAGACAAAGGAATTTTACCAATCTGCACAATAGGATGTGCAGTATCATCACTAGTCTCCACAAATCCTGGTCTTTTTATTTTCCTTGCATCATGCATCCATTCTGCATGACTTGTCATGTGGTTTGATGCACTTGAGTCAAGATACCACACATCATTGCTTTCTTCTGCACTTGTCACAGAATTGGTCATGTGCTGCACCATAAACAGATGCTCATTTCTGTCATCACCTTGTCTACTAGAGGATGCATAATTGCCTTGCTGCAATTTTCCAATCATGATGTCATTCTGCTTTTTATAGTAGTCTTTAGCCATATGACCCATTTTACCACAGTAGTAGCATTCAACATTGCTGTTTGCATTTTGGCCTCTCTGCCATCCACCACGACCTCTTTGGCTCCCCCTTCCTCTAAAGTTACCACGTCCTCCTCCATAGGACTAGTTTTCTTGAATTTGCTGCATATTCTGATTTCTGCCATAGCCTCTAGATCAGCCTCCTCTACCTTTGCCTCTACCTCTTCCAGCATTTTAGTAGAAGACAGTTTCTTTTGAAGTTTCTCCTGAAGAAGATGCACCACCATTTCTCTGCTCTTCAGAAATTAGAAGAGTAATCAACTCCTTAAAATTAGGAAAACTCTCACGGATGGAAATGGATGTCTGGAACTGTGCATGATCCTTCCCTAGACCATTCAAGGTACTAGAAATTAAATCATCATCTTCCACTGGCGACCCAATGGCTCAGGGGGGTCACTATGTATAAACCCTCTATACCACGTGCATTCAAGGCCTATTTCTAAATTTCCTTATCTATAAATTTTTCATTAATAAAATGTACCCCTTTTCTATACAAATCTGTAAAATTTTCCCAAAACTATTTTAAATAGTCCCTTATGTATATTTATTTATGTAAATTTTAGAAATAAAAAATATCCCTCTGTTGAACTCACGTGATAGGGTTACATATGATGAGTGAACCCCCCGAGCCCATTGGAAGCAAGTGCATCTGCAATCTTCTTCGCCTTCATGTGGTCGTCATCTCGGGGGGGTCACTCATCATATGTAACCCTATCACGTGAGTTCAACAGAAGGATTTTTTTTAATTCTAAAATTTACAGATTAAATATACATAAGGGGCTATTTAAAATAGTTTTGGAAAAAATTTACAGATTTGTATAGAAAAGGGGTACATTTTATTAATGAAATTTTTTACAGATAAGGGACTTTAAATATAGGCCTTGAACGCACGTGATATAGAGGGTTTATACATAGTGACCCCCCCGAGGTCATCATTGATGCTCATATTTTCTCTCTACACATTATGCAACTCCTGCTTTAGCTGCATTTTCTTGGCTTGCATATTTGTGCTATACATTTTTGCCAAAGTATCCCATGCCTCCTTTGACATTCTTGCATCTTGAATATGCACAATCATAGAATCTGAAATACTGATAGACAGCTAGTACATAACCTTATGAGTAGAAGGGTTATAGCATCTATACCCTTTCTGCTATAGAGAATAACCAATAAAGATGCACTTCTCAGCTTTTGGATCTCAACTCATCTGGCATATGAACATAGGCAATGCAACCAAAAACTTTCAAATGAGAAATATCTGGTTTCCTACCAATATACCTCTCCTCTGGCATCATGCCATGTATTGCTGTAGTGGGTGTTTTGTTCATTATGTAGACTGCTGTAGCAATTGCTTCAGCCCAATAATAATTTGACAGGTCTTTTTCATTTAGCATGGCACAAGATACCTCTCCAATATGCCTGTTTTTCCTTTCTGCAAGTCCATTTTGCTGTGGGGTAGGACTACATGAATATTGCTGCTTTATGCCATGCTCCTGTAGGAAACTTGCAAACTCATTTGAGAGGTACTCTCCCTCTCCATCTGACCTTAGGCATTTTATTTGCAGGGCTGTTTCTTTCTCAACGATAGCTTTAAAAGATTTGAAATTCCCAAACACCACTTTTCTTTTTCATAAAATACGCACAAACTTTTCTGCTATAGTCATCAATAAAAGTAACAAAATAATGACAGCCTCCAATAGATGCAGCTTTAGTAGTCCACACATCAGAGTGGATTAATTCTAATGGCTTCTTACTCTCTTAAAAATGTCTAGGAAATGGTTTCCTTACCTGTTTTCCAAATTGACAGGCTTCACATAACTTATGCATTTCTGCAACCTTGAACTTAGGCAATCCTGCAATAATATTTTGAGCCTGCATTAATTTATGTCACTGTACATTAACATGACCAATGCGTTTATGCCAAATATCAATATCTATAACTACACCGGTCCCATGTGCAAACATCGTTGCACTCAATTCAGGCATATCTGCATCCAACGTAAACATCCTGCCCTTCTTCTTCGCTTTTGCTATCAAGCGACCTTTATTTTTCATATCCTCAACAAAGCATCCATGAGGATTAAATCTAACCTACAAGCCCTGCTCAACCATTTGACCAATAGAAACTAGGTTCTTGGTGATATTCGGGACATGAAATACATCAGATAGGTATTTCTTTTTCCCATCCTGCACAGACAAAGGAATTTTACCAATCTGCACAATAGGGTGTGCAGTATCATCACTAGTCTCCACAAATCCTAGTCTTTCCATTTTCCTTGCATTGTGCATCCATTCTACATGACCTGTCATGTGGTTTGATGCACCTGAGTCAACATACCACACATCATTGCTTTCTTCTACACTTGTCTTAGAATTATTCATGTGCTACACCATAGACAAATGCTCATTTCTGTCATCACCCTATCTACTAGAGGATGCATAATTGCCTTGTTGCAATTTTCCAATCATGATGTCATTTTGCTTTTTATAGTAGTCTTTAGCCATATGACCCATTTTACCATAGTAGTAGCATTCAACATTGCTGTTTGCATTTTGGCCTCTTTGCCATCCACCACGACCTGTTTGGCTCCCCCTGCCTCTAAAGTTACCACGTCCTCCATAGGACTGGTTTTTTTGAATTTGCTGCATATTCTAATTTTTGCCACGGATCACAGCCTCCTCTACCTCTGCCTCTACCTCTTCTAGGATTTGAGTAGAAGACAGTTTTTTTGAAGTTCCTCGTGAAGAAGATGCACCACCATTTCTCTACTCTTCAAAAATTAGAAGAGCAACCAACTCCTCAAAATCAGGAAAATTCTCACGGATGGCAATGGATGTCCGGAACTGTGAATAATCCACTAGGTAACAGAAACTAAATCATCATCTTCCACTAGCGACCCAATGGAAGTAAGTGCATCTGCAATCTTCTTCACCTTCATGTGGTAGTCATTGATGCTCATATTTTCTCTCTGCACTTTTGCAACTCCTGCTTTAGCTGGATTTTCTTGGCTTGCGTATTTGTGCTATACATTTTTGCCAGAGTATCGCATGCCTCCTTCGGCGTTCTTGAATCCTGAATATGCACAATCATAGAATCAAAATACTAACAGATAGCCAGTACATAACTTTTCTGGCTCTCTCATGCCAGCCTTGAAATGCCTGCATTTCCTGTTGATTGGGAACATTAGGAAGAACTGGTTCTTCATTTCTTGTAATGAACTCCCAATAGCCTTTTCCCATAAGGAAATTGGTCTGGCTTTTCAAAAATGAAGATGATGTACCCAATTCTGAGGAAGTGAATGGTTGTGACAATCAAACCTTTACGTGACCAGAAATTACAGACCCATCCTTCAAGGAAAAGTGTAGGTGGCTTGAGGCCATGAATATATCCTACAATAGCACATGAACAGAGCCATTTTGTCATTTTGTTAAGTAGTCCATTGTGTACTTTGATTGTTGGAAGCTTACCTTTGAGAGGCTCTGCAGCCTTTGTAGTGCTTGGCGGTAGAGGGCTTCACGGGTTCTATAGTGAAGGAGGGCGGGGTGCCACTAAAGATTCTCCTACCTCGTAGTGAGAGCTTCTCCTAGGCTGACTTGGCATTGACAGAGCCTTGAAAAGGCTTCTACCTCTCCATTGATAGGACCATCATAGGTGCTCTTCGGTAACTCTGGCATGGGGTTCCCTTTTAGGACCTAGTGCACTACGAACTTAGGGGCTCCATTGGGACGAGGACCCTTTGCAGTGAAGGAGATGAAGAGAGGTTTGTCTTTACTCTGGCTATTACTAAAAAAATTACTAGTCGGAGAGGTTTTGAACTCAAAGAGAAGCTTACGCAAATCATCCTTCTCTCTACCACCTTGTTTGAGTTGTAGAATGTCGCTTTCATCCAAGTGAAGGATGAAGGGGGGAAGAGCACTTATCATGAGCTAGATCTTGCATGACGGTATCTGAAGCACTACTGATGTCTATCTGATTAGACTTTAGAGATTGACAAGAACAAGACTGATGGGACTGGGACTGGGGGACGGGCCATGAGGGCTTCATGAGAAGAAGACAAAGAAACCTTATCTGAGTTGCATGGATGTTTTTATCGAAGCTATACTGATATAGTAATATAAAATCCTGGCAAAAGTTTATTGAGCTAATTTTTTAGTTTCACATTATTGATAGAACAAAGATCAGTTTCAAGTCGTGGCGAATGTTTCAAATATTCAATTTTATTTTGGGATACAAACTTTTGACACAATTATAAAAGTTTCGCTTCGTAGACATTGGCATTGCAAACACATTGACCATTGACACTATCAAACGAAAATCCTCTGCAGTTGTCATCGCCACCTCAACCATGGAGTCTTTCGTAAAAAATGCCTCCACGACCGTCGTCAATGTTGTGATGCAGGAGTCGTGGATGAGTGAACATTCATCTCCAAGTTAAGAGCTCAAATTGCTGGCAGAGTAGAAGTAACAGACGGTGGTGGAGTCCGTCCTTCTCTCGAGTGTGCCCTCTTTTGGCTGAACCATGGCATGCCCTCTGCTTTGCATCCACCACCACTTGGGCATCAAACTGCTCAAGCACTCAAAACCGAGCTTCGGCCCTGAAATGAATCTCAGTGTCCCTCCGAAGAAAAAGGATTGAAAATTTCGACCTATCTTTGTGTGGATAGGTCAACCCTTCGCACTTGCTGAGGAAACTTTGATAGCCTCTGCTCGAATTCACTCCTTTAAGACTCTAGCCCATGCCATCGGTTCGGGCTCATGGTGTAGGTCTTTGCTTGCAAGAACAACACCTCCAGCAACCACCAAAAACACTCCTAGATGTCTGCATGCCAAAAGTTTTGAGGCGATACTCATTGCTCTGTGGCCCTCCCCGAACTCATTCTCCATCATAGATTGGGTGAAGTAAGATGGTGCAATGAATGCTCCATCAATGGTAAGAAACAAAGCGGTCCTTAATCAACTCCTCACTGAGCACGATGTTTACCTTGTCTCCCTTGGCAAGCTGAGTACACAAGGTAAGAGCCTATGAATGGATCACTTCGTGAGCCCAATCTATGCTTCTATATCCTTGAGTATGAGTGAGACAGAGCCAAGCGCATGCGTCGGAGTTTCGCAAGTCGGATAGTGGAGTGAGAGTGGCAAATTACAGCATTGCCATTACCATATGGTAGAGATGCACAGGAGATGCAAAAAAGAATGCAAGATTGTGGGAGTAAAGGATGAGTATGTTCTAGCAATTCATGAATAGACCACAACGAAATGAAAGGAGCAGCCTAAGTTACACACAAAGAGGCATGCACACTTCTAGTATAGTGGAGCTGTTTGAACCTTGTCAGCCTTCCGTGAACTGGCCGCAAAGGCATACACTCAATCTAGGCCATCGATCGCTCTGGCCTGGATCATAATTGGAAAGCATGCCATAGGCATCTGTCGTATTTAGGTTGGTTACACAACTATTTGCGGATGGACATGAGTAGAACAAATGGACAAACCCCAGCTCAAAATGTGTCCACTTGGTAGGGTGTAAATGGGTGGGAGTCCCAACAATAGAATCCATGATAAGAGTTACTCTATCTTAGAGGCTGTCACAACCACCACCGTTAGATCTAATCCAGATGTGAACGTGAAAGGGTATGCATGATACTATTTTCCGGGGAACGTTAACTTGTTAAACGGATGTCCCACGTCCTTCTCATTGAGGATGACCCTCGTGATAATAGCAATGAAAATGAGGCACGATCCTACAATGATTCTTGCTCCACCTACCACATTAGAAAGATTCTTGGTTTTTCGTGGGCAAGCTCACCAAAATCTTGGGGAGGGCAAAAAAGCTCACCACCCAAAGCTCACCCAAAAGTCACACCCATGTTTTATAAACCTCATTGCATAGGTGGTTATTTTTTTTCAAAAGATGGTGTATGTTTGTTTTGAAGAAAATTAATTAGTGTCTACATGATTTTTAACAAAATTATTTGGGCAAACAAGCCATGCACAAACCTTGTTCATTATATTGGATGGAAAATGTGAGAATTGTATCTAGACATGTGCAAGAGATTGTTGAGAGTTCACACTCAACATCATGTTATCATGTGTGCAAAGCACCATCATGTGATCATATGTGCATAGAACTAACCTTATAGAGTGCTATAAACGAAAGGGTTAGATGCCCTAGGCCCAATCCTTGAAGCTTGTGTGGCCACCTCCATTGACTTATGCACTTTCCAATGAAGCAAAAGTTTTCTTAGAGCAAAGAGGTCTTGGCAGTTTGTTTGAGTGCCTAAAATCCTTGGAGGACACTCCTACAATGACCACATACATCAGGGAAATTCCATTCTTACCACTCCAATGATGCACAGGTTAGCAAGTATGGCACCATCACTGTAAATCAGAGCCAAGTCAATGTTATACTTTATAGTACAGTGATTCAGAGGGCCTTCTCACTCCCAAATCAAGATGAAAAATACCCAACAAGGCCTGTTGATGCCAAATTTCTTAAAATACATCCTCTCCTCACCAAGGGCACCAAGTTCCATAGGGACGGGATATTACCTTGCACAATCATCAACCCTTGACCCAAGGAAGCAGAAACATTCCTATTAACAACTCTGCGAGTCAAGTGTGGCAAGAATCGATCCCTCCCACTCCACATATTTGTTTTGCTGAGTAGGCACTTAAAGCAAGACTAAATCTAGCATTTGGTCATCTTCTTCACAACTGAAAGAAACTCGATAGTTCATCTGGCCAACAAAGCAAGCTTCCACACTTGTTATCTATAATCATCAATAAGGAGATAAAAGAAAAATAAATGATTCCTGGCATGCACTTTCTACATGCAACTCCTACATGCATGGTTTACATGCAAGTCCTATATGCAACATGCAACTTCTATATGTGCATCCTAGATTCAAGTTCTACATGTAGAGAGAGAATGGCTTACAATTCCTACATGTAGAGAGAGAAGCTCTCCAACTTGTATAAATACCCCGTAATGGAATGAATCCCACACTCTTTGGGCCATTTTGTTGAGTTCTACTTTCCTATTCCAAGCAATTGTCTCCAAGTGTCCATGCTCCACGTCTAAAAGCATGTCATAACCTTGCCTCCTAGTCCCCTCTCTACTAACCTTGCAACCCTTCTCCTCCCTCTCCTCCTTCCTTCTCCTCCCTTCTCCTCCCTCTCCTCCTCC
Organism: Dipteris shenzhenensis; assembly: GCF_047967505.1. Taxonomy (NCBI): domain Eukaryota; kingdom Viridiplantae; phylum Streptophyta; class Polypodiopsida; order Gleicheniales; family Dipteridaceae; genus Dipteris; species Dipteris shenzhenensis. The sequence goes on along the minus strand of NC_141598.1, from coordinate 49,312,597 downwards.
CTTCTTGTCCCCATGCTCTTACACCTTCCTCCTCTCCCACTCCTATGCTCCCTCTAAACCCTTCTCCCATAGATTACTACCTCAACCCTTGACCTCCATGATCTATGAGGGAGACGAGTTCTCCGCCCTATACTCTACTATGAACCTTGGATCCCCCTTCTAACCCTTAAACTCCTTCTGAACCCTAGAACTCCTTCTAAACCATGAATCTCTTCTAAACCATGGACCCTCTTCTAAACCTTGGAACCCCTTCTGAATCCTGAACCTCCCTCTAACCCTTAAACTCCTCCTAAACCTTTCAACCTCTAATGGAGTGAAAGCCTTCATTACCCGAATCATGATGATGCACGTTCCTTTCATACAAACATGCGTGATGTTTGCTTATGACAGTTAAGCCTACGTCTCTCACAGGATTATGACCTGAGCTCCTAAGCTACACATACTACAATCGAGAACACCGATATATATATATATATATATATAGGTGACAAAAAGCCTCCGAACCTTGCATACCATAGAACACCCTGCTCTGCCTCTGTGGGAAAGAGCCAACATGGACATCAGTCTTCCCATGCCAATGTGTTATATAGCATTGTATTCTCTATTAATATCTAGGTACTTTGAGGGATAATACTCCTATTCTTTCTCATCCTCATTATTAGCTATACTCACATCATGCACGCTATCTGTGTCCATTGTCTATCCTAATCATGTGGTTAGTGTATACTTCAGGCCCAAGTGATTATGCAATCAAGATCACTTTCCTTATCAAGCATCTCAAGTGTGTTCTACAATAAATTTTTTGTAAATATTTCATGCTTGTATAGCAAACATCATCATTTATTAATGCTAGTATGTTATATCTCAATGTATTATATATTCATATCTCAAGGTGGTCACTCCAGAAAAAACATGTAACACATTCAAAAGCAAGCACACATTTAGAATACCCCTATATTTAACATTTTTTTTTTTTAAAACAGTTGCCTTCCCTCTTCCATACATATATATGTTGTAATTTTGCTTTTAGATGTCTCCCCCATACATGTACATACGATAGTTATATTAAATAAGTATTTTTTAAACTCCTATTTTGAGAGTGGCTTATAAGTCTCTCAAATTTAAAATTTGCTTCCATTAACAAACGTCCTATCTTATACGTTGTACATGAACAAACCTACTCCTTTCATTAAAATCTCATTCCATTAAAAAACCTACTATCTTATATGTTGTACAAAGTAACGTGACCTCGAGGTTCATATCCAAGTATGGAATTGTGACTTCATCTTGCCAAGTTATGCATCATTAGCTTTGAGATTAATTCAAATCCATAATTATTTCATATGGTTAATTCCAATATGCATGTGGAGGAATGTAATTTCTCATATCCTTGTCAACTATTTGTTGACTTATTACTTAGAGCCATAGTTTATAATTCATAGGAACATGTGCAATAAATAACAATTTCCATTTATTCTAGCTTGTTAGAATAAGTTGTCTTTTTACCAAGCCAATGATTTGACATCTATGCAGTCATGCATATGTATGTTTTTGATACTACAACATATACACCATATTAATTTGCTATTCAAAGAGTTTCAATTTTCATGAAAAATACATTATAATTAAAGTATTTGAGTGTGTGCGTGCACATGTGCATTTGTACCGAGTGTTTGTGTGCATGCATGTTCGTTAATTCTTTATAGTCCATTGAGGCCATTGAAATAGACATATTAATGTGAGATGGTAAAAGAAAAAACCTTCATATAAATATGGTACAAACTATGAATTACTATAAGTGAAGAGAAATGCCTCGAGGTTCATATCCAAGTATGGAATTATGACTTCATCTTGCCAAGTTATGCATCATTAGCTTTGAGATTAATTCAAACCCATAATTATTTCATATGGATAATCCCAATATGCATGTGGAGGAATGTAATTTCTCATATCCTTGTCAACTATTGTTGAATTATTACTTAGAGCCATAGTTTATAATTCATAGGAACATGTGCAAGAAATAACAATTTCCATTTATTCTAGCTTGTTAGAATAAGTTGTCTTTTTACCAAGCCAATGATTTGACATCTATGCAGTCATGCATATGTATGTTTTTGATACTACAACATATACACCATATTAATTTGCTATTCAAAGAGTTTCAATTTTCATGAAAAATACATTATAATTAAAGTATCTGAGTGTGTGCGTGCACATGTGCATTTGTATCGGGTGTTTGCGTGCATGCATGTTTGTTGATTCTTTATAGTCCATTGAGGCCATTGAAATAGACATATTTATGTGAGATGGTAAAAGAAAAAGCCTTCATATAAATATGGTACAAACTATGAATTACTATAAGTGAAGAGAAACGCTAGCTAGTGGCCCTCTTAGGGTAGTCCTTGATTTTTTAAGTCACTGTCACTAGGTCTCCTTCATTGACTAGCACAAGCAATTGTAAAGGCTAATATACAATTAATCTTATCTATCGTGTTACTATCATTAGAAAATTATGTACATTGGGCCCTCAAAACATAAAACAACTATAGGAAAATAGGGACCCAAGCCATTAAAGAAGGGAAAATTCAACGAATAGACAAGATGTCTTAATTCTAAGCTTTGTGTGTAATATCATCATGATCTAGCAAGGGGTACAAGGCATAAGCTAAGGAAGGAATGAAGTAGGGACCCAAGCAATTAAAAGTGAAAATAAAATATCACAAATAAGATATCCTATTTAAGTATCATCTATTAAAGTTGAAAATAAAATATCATAAATAAGATATCCTGTTTAAGTATCATCTATTGCTTTGAAAGGATCTAGATATATGCACCTAGCAATTATGGTCGTCTTAAAGGGTGCAAAAAATATATATTCTTTCAAGCATCATCTGTTGTAGTTTAACCATATGGCATTAATAAGAACTGAAAGGCTCTCCGAAGCATTCTTCCCCTTAAGCCCTTTCTTGATATTCACCAAGACATTTATACATAGACCTCTTATGGCAAATAGTGAGTGGCTCACAAAAGCCACTTCCTAAGGGGCTTCAATAATAATGGATTAATGGAAACACTTGGCTAATAGCTATTAATTCCTTGGACTTTGTACTAAAATCAATTCAGATTTGGGTTAGATACCCATATAAATGTCCCCCCATGGACTTAAGAATTTGCAAATCTTAACATTAAAGTGCCATACTTTTTAAAATAGGGAGACAATGCAATGGTTACAAAATTTATACTTTATTGTTTTACATATTGTAGTGGCCAAAAGATGCCATGAGTATGCTCAACATTTCCTTCAATTGGTTAGTTTTTTTCCTTGAAGAAAATTGAGTATTTAACGTTTACTTTGAGAAAAAAACAAAGACTACATCCAAGATTGAAGAAAATTGATTAATTTGAAACAACCATTAATAAAATGTATGGCATTTTGAAGGTTTCTTTATGTTATTATAGAATTAGTCTAATTGCTACTTTGGTAACCATTGAAATTAAGTGCTTTGCTTTTGGATATTCTCTTCTCCTATAAGTAATCTTTTTTATTCCTTTAGTTGCACATAGTTTGGCAACTAGCTAACTAAGCTCTTACACAACCCTTGACTTCAACGAAGCATCAAGTTTTAGAGAGTAAAACAAGATGGATAAAGCCAAGGCCAAGAATTGAGACAAAAGCAAAATAATTAACTAATTTTTAACCAACATTATCATAAAGTAATATGAGACAAAAAATTCCATCCGCCGCCTTTCCTAACATAAAGTCCTTTAATAAAAAGGTTTCTTTCTCATAATACATACATGACAAAAGTGAAGTACACAGCTAGGCAAACTTAAGCTTAGTTTTTTCCCTTTTTGGTGGTACCTCTAGGGTCTAGCTAGTGGTTGAACTCAAACTCCCCGTTTGTTATTCTTCAAATTGACTATCGCAATGAATTGTGCTTTTAAGACTAGTATCCATGTTGAATATAGTTCTTTTGTTTAATAACAAAAAGGAATGCTGCTTCCTTTAGAGAGGAGGCTAGTAGCTTTATTGAAAAGAGTAAACACTAGTGTGAAGTAAGGCCTCAAAATTACACTTATAGAAGGAATATCTCGGATGCTCATTGTCTATTTCCCCTCAGCATTGTGCAGAGTGCACACGCTTCATCTCAGTGGGCTTGCAAGATTTTTATTATTATTATTGAAAGATGGGCATGTTGACAACGCCATAACCTTAACTTTTACCTTGTCAAGCGATTGGTAGCAACAAAGAAAGCCAATCACGATCCGCAGACCCCATTGTTGCACAGTTTTGAAGATTTTATAAGTTCAAAGAAATTGATGCATTGGACGTGCACGTCCGTTCTTCGTTTGAAGAGAATTCAGATAGAACGTACAGACGGCCATAAAACTTTAATTGAAAACGCACTGATTAAAAACAAAGTTGATACTCCTTATAGGCGATGGTGACAATGGAAGTGAAACAAGGAGAAGCTACATCTTGGCGGAGATAAGCAGATAAAGGGGAGATCAACTCCAAAAGCAGACTCAAGGCAAGAACAGAATCTGAAAGGAGGTTTTGAAGCAGAAAGATGGTGCAAGATTTAGATCTTAAGGAGAAACTCAGATTGATAGTGTGGACTTTGAGGAAATATGGGAACAAGAAATGAGAGGCAATTGCAAAAACTTATTCGAGTCAGTCCTTCTTGGGGGCGGCCAGCTCGAGGACCTTCTTCCAGGAAGGGCGAGAAGAGATCTTCTCCCACCAAGCATTCACATGCTTGCGTGAGGTGATGGCCTCCCCTCTCTTAGCCACATTCACCAGATAATGCGTGTATGGGAGATGCGATAGATCCGCCAGACTGAAGAAATCCCCTGCCAAATACTCGTTGCTTGCCAGATGCGCCTCGTATATGTCCAATACCTTCTCCAGCTTCTCGTAGTTGACCTTCACTACCTCCTCGTCCGTCGCTTGCCCTCTGAACTTGGCGAACACCAGCTCCTTAATCAGTGTCGAAATCGGTGGGTTGAAGTTCTGCGATTCCACTTCCAACCACTGCTCCACCATCGCCTTCTCTTGCAGCGTCTTCCCGTACAGGGGTGTGCCTTGACCCTCGTACTTTGTCACAACATATCGCGCGATCGCTCGCGATTCTGTTCCGATTCAGATAACTATTTCAGTTTCCTCAGAAAGTGCTAATTAATATCGCACCATAAATCCCGCTTTCATTCACCTCAGGGGACGGGCTCTAACAAAAATAAGGCGTTCTTGCGTATTGCACAAAAACGTGCATGTTTTCTTGCCAAGTTCATGCCGTAAAATAAACTCAATAAAACCTCTCCGACTTGCTGGAATGTTCCATTGCGCATTGCTTATGATGAAATACAGAGAGTGCTTAAGAAAAATGGGAGCTCTAGTGTGGCTAAGATATTAAAGACAACAACTCGAGACACACAACGATCAGGCTATACAGCACATAATCGGAGCAACAGAGGGTCAAATTGATGTGTCGTCGAGCAGAAGAGACAGATTACTACTCACCATAAATCTTGAGGTCGCCATCTTTCAAAACAGGGATGACTCCGAAAGGCTGCAGATGCAGTCCATTTATGACAGTCAGTCAAAAGCACAACTCCGACAAAAACTGATGCGGCAAGATATAATTACCCAAACAGAGATCGTGTCTAACAAATACAGATCACGGCGTGCGGAAACGTAACCGAATCGGTGATCCGAAAGCGTATAAGCTCAGAAACTATTTAATGCAAACACCAGCAGGAGAAACGAGAAACAATGAAGGCAACAACAAATTGCAGCATTCTTGGATCTCTAAGGGGAGGAATAATGGGGAGGGAAGGGCAAGAGGTGCCTGAAGGGCAAGAAACTCGGGTTTCTTGTGGGCGCCGCTGGAGAGGTCCACATTCACGATTTCGAAAGCGGCCTGTTTCTCGATGCAGCAGGCAAGGACACGGCTAGTGCAGGTGGACATGGCGACGCCATAGATCTTGAGAGCCATTGCTGTGAAGATGAGCAGAAACAGAGCAGAGATCAGACGATGAGCAAGATGAAAGACGACGAGATTTGCAAAGAACGAAACACGACCAAGCGTATATATAGAGAAAAGCCTTATTGAATAGTCCACTCAGATATGGTTCTAAACTCTAATCTGGTTTTCTTAGAGTTAATTAATCATGATCTAGTACATGACCTTACGTTTGCCTATGTCACTTCCTACGTTGCAAATATGCGCATATTCCCCCTTTTGCCTCCCTAAATTAGTTTTGTAAGGGTTCTTGGTCAACAATCCTCAACTCTCCATGATCCATTCCTCATAGTACTTTTGACAATTCTTCACTCACTTGATAAAGGCTCTAGCCCAAGTGAACATGAATGTGTTATTTCACTATCTTGTTGACCCTTTGCAAAGCCACTTGATCACATTGTTTTGGAGCTTGATTAGATTGTTTTGGAGGTGTGTCTTATCACTTTTCTCATCACCTTATTTGCACGCTTTTGTATTCAAGATTGAAACATCCTCCATCCTTCAATCCAACCTATTCTTGTAGCCATAGCAATGACTGCTCTTACGGTTGCCATCCTTGCAACCGGACTGAATGTTTCTTCATAATCAATGCTATATGTCTGTGCACACCGCTTGACAACTAATCTTGCCTTGTATCTGCTCACAGAACCATCTGCATTGTGCTTCACCTTATAGACCCACTTGCAACCAATTGCATTCGTGTCTTTAGGTAAAGGCACCAATTCTCATGTAGCATTTGCTTCCAAGGCATCCATTTCTTCATCCATGGCTTTCTCCCATTTTTCTTTTCCCATGGCTTGCTCAAAAGAAGTGGGTTCTAGTTCTTGTATCACTTTGACCATATAGACATAGTTAATGGCTATAAATCCATCATATTTCAGCCTATCCAAAAGATACTTAACTTTGGTAGACCTGCGCAAAATAGGCTCACTACCAGGTGCTCTCAAAACATCCTTTGTCTTCCTTACTCCAGGTGTAACAATAGAAGGAATACCCAACTCATCATCAAGGCTCTGTTCTGAGCCACTGGATTCACCATCCACATAAGAGTGACCTACATTCACATCAATCATGGGCTGATCTACTTTCTCTTTTCCCTTTCGTGATACTTGCATATCACTATCTGCATTTCTTTGAGAAGATTCTCCTGATCTCAATCTACCTGTCCCTTGGGGGGGTCACTATGTATAAACCCTCTATACCACGTGCGTTCAAGGCCTATTTCTAAAATCCCTTATCTGTAAATTTTTCATTAATAAAATGTACCCCTTTTCTATACAAATCTGTAAATTTTTCCCAAAACTATTTTAAATAGTCCCTTATGTATATTTTTTCTGTAAATTTTAGAAATAAAAAATATCCTTCTATTGAACTCACGTGATAGGGTTACATATGATGAGTGACCCCCTCGAGGCCTGTCCATGGCGAAGTATGTAAGCCACTGCTAGAGGACACTACAGGTCCACTAATATTTTATGATTGCTACTGTGAATTCTATGCAGCATTACCATTTTGTGCATCTACATCATCAATCACATTTACTGATTTATACCAGCTGCTCATCTCATCAAAAACAACATCTTTGCTTACTGTAAACTTACGAGTAGAAGGATTATAGCATCTATACTCTTTCTGCTGCAGAGAATAACCAATAAAGATGTACTTCTCAGCTTTTGGATCCAACTTGGATCTCAACTCATCTGGCACATGAACATAGGCAATGTAACCAAAAACTTTTAAATGAGAAATATCTAGTTTCCTACCAGTATACCTCTCCTCTGGCGTCATGCCATGTATTGCTGTAGTGGGAGTCCTATTCATTATGTAGACTGTTGTAGCAATTGCTTTAGCCCAATAATAATCTGACAGGTCTTTTTCCTTGAGCATGGCATGAGCTACCTCTCCAATATGCTTATTTTTCCTTTCTGCAAGTCCATTTTGCTGTGGAGTATGACTGCATGAATATTGCTGCTTTATGCCATGCTCCTGTAAGAACCTTGCAAGCTCATTTGAGAGATACTCTACCCCTCCATCTGACCTTAGGCATTTTATTTATAGGCCTATTTCTTTTTCAACCATAGCTTTAAAAGCTTTGAAATGCCTAAACACTTCACTTTTCTTTTTCAAAAAATACACCCAAACTTTTCTGATGTAGTCATCAATAAAGGTGACAAAATAATGACAGCCTCTAATAGATGCAGCTTTAGTAGTCCACACATCAGAGTGGATTAGTTCCAATGGCCTCTTACTCTCTTGAACATGTCTAGGAAATGGTTTCCTTGCCTGTTTTCCAAATTGACAAGCTTCATATACCTTATGCATTTCTGCAACCTTGAACTTAGGCAATCCTGCAATAATATTTTGGGCCTGCATTAATTTAAGTCGCTGTATGTTAACATGACCAATGCGTTTATGCCAAATATCCATATCTACAACTACACCAGTCCCATGTTCAAATATTGCTGCACTCAATTCAGGCATGTCTGCATCCAACGTAAACATCATGCCCTTCTTCTTCCCTTTTGCTGTCAAGTGACCTTTATTTTTCATATCCTCAGCAAAGCATCCATGAGGATTAAATCTGACCTACAAGCCCTGCTCAACCATTTGACCAACAGAAACCAGGTTCTTGGTGATATTCGAGACATAAAATACATCAGACATGTATTTCTTTTTCCCATCCTGCATAGACAAAGGAATTTTACCGATCTGCACAATAGGATGTGCAGTATCATCACCAGTCTCCATAAATCCTGGTCTTTTCATTTTTCTTGCATCCTGCATCCATTCTACATGACCTGTCATGTGGTTTGACGCACCTGAGTCAACATACCACATATCATTGCTTTCTCCTGCACTTGTCACAGAATTGGTCATGTGATGCACCATGACCAAATGCTCATTTCTGTCATCACCCTGTCTACTAGAGGATGCATAATAGGATGTGCAGTATCATCACCAGTCTCCATAAATCCTGGTCTTTTCATTTTTCTTGCATCCTGCATCCATTCTACATGACCTGTCATGTGGTTTGACGCACCTGAGTCAACATACCACATCAACATACCACATATCATTGCTTTTTCTTGCAGTTGTCACAGAATTGGTCATGTGATGCACCATGACCAAATGCTCATTTCTGTCATCACCCTGTCTACTAGAGGATGCATAATTGCCTTGCTGCAATTTTTCATTCATGATGTCATTCGCTTTTTGTAGCAGCCTTTAGCCATATGATCCATTTTACCACAGTAGAAGCATTTAACATTGCTGTTTGCATTTTGGCTCCCCCTGCCTCTAAAGTTACCACGTCCTCCTCCATAGGACTGATTTTCTTGAATTTGCTGCATATTTTGATTTTTGTCACGGCCTCCAAATCGGCCTGCTCTACCTCTTCTAGCATTTGAGTAGAAGACAGCTTCTTTTGAAGTTCCTCCTGAAGAAGATGCACCACCATTTCTCTGCTCTTCAGAAATTAAAAGAGCAATCAACTCCCCAAAATCAAGAAAATTCTCACGGACGGCAATGGATGTCCGAAACTATGCATAATTCTTTTCTAAACCATTCAAGCTCACAAAAACTAAATCATCATCTTTCACTGGTGACCCAATGGAAGCAAGTGCATCTACAATCTTCTTCACCTTCATGTGATAGTCATTGATGCTCGTATTTTCTCTCTGCACATTATGTAACTCCTACTTGAGCTGCATTTTCCTAGCTTGCGTATTTGTGCTATACATTTTTGTTAAAGTATCCCATGCCTCCTTCGGCATGCTTGCATCCTGAATATGCATAATCATAGAATCTGAAATACTAATAGATAGCCAGTACATAACTTTCCTAGCTCTCTCATGCCAGCCTTTAAATACCTACAACTCCTATTGATTAGAAACATTAGGAATAACTGGTTCTTGTTTAGCTCCAGTAATGAACTCCCAATAGCCTTTTCTCTTAAGGAAATTTGTCATTCTAAACTTCCATGCTGGGAAATTGTTCTTGTCAAGCTTTTCAATGACTATCTGTGAAAGAGCATCAGACGCCATTACAGACCACTGCAAAAATATTCTGTCACTGCAAAAAACACAACTTTTGCCTCACAAGGGCAATTCTGCAAAGCTGATGAAAATGGTATTTGACCACACAGTCACTTCCTAGTGACGATTATGCATCAACACGCAATAAGAATGATTTTATCACTCCCAATATCTCTGCACACAGGCATATGATGCAATTTCTGCGATAACTTTTCACCGACCTATGAAACAGTAGTCGCGTAGCAAAAACAGGGCACCTTTCTGAGTGCTTACGGAAAACTTCCGTCACCAAAATGGATCCAGACACGGCCTTGAATTAAAAAATAATGTCACCAAGGACTTTGCCCTTTCTCGTAGCATATACTATCTTCTCCTCGCATCGCGAAGGGCGTCCCAATCTGAGACAGTGCACTCTTGCACTTTTCAGCTATGCTACCTACAGAGATTTGCTCCCAAACTTGGAAAAGGAAAGCAACACTGATCCTCTTACTATG